>NC_137674.1:4110293-4347793 GCF_963989245.1 Nansenia antarctica
GGGAATGGAAAAGCCATTGAGCTAGACACATTCATTGTTCTGCTTATAGTAGCACACAGTGCACCAGAGCATTCAATGTTGGCATTTCAAACATTCAAACACTATGTTTACTTTACAGAACTGTCTTTTTATGCCATTTCTTCTGTATGGAGATGCATAACTGGACACGTAACATTATCACAGCAAGAACAATCTTGTTACAGGAAGTCTGGATGGAATGTTCACACGGCACTATAGTTGTACTTTGAACAATTTGCTCATGTATAAGTTTTCATGGGTCGAGAAATGGAGTTGAGAGTTATTTAGTTTGACGCCTATATCAAAAAGTTAATATGAAATGGTATTGAATCGGTTCTGTAGATTGAATGTGTTAAACTTAAAGCACATATTCAATTTATGTTTCACCATATAAAATCATTTTTCTGAGAATAAAGTTATATTTATTCAAACAAAGATAGCTTATTTGTACATTCGTGTGTCTTACATAATATAAATGCATAACATGTTGAAGTAAGACTTAAATTTTTTGCAATGATCAGATTTAGATTTTTGATTTGACCTGGTCCCTACTATCTGACAAATAGAATATACATTTTTTTAGCTTTCCCTTCTGAAAAACAGTGGACAAACTCGATCAAAAATAAAAAGTTGGTTATTATGAATCCAATCATTTCCTGGTTTTAATTTTGACTGACACTGACATTGACAGATAAAGATCATGTCAGCCAGATACGCTTCAGGGCTTCCGATTGATAATGATGAACATGTTAATTATTTTTCTTTTTTTTTTAACTAGGCATGAGAGCATTTTCAATGTTCTACTTCTTTTACTTTTTCAGACCAATACTCAATTCAATGCTCAGTAGCCAATTAAGCATTGCTAATCAGACCAATTAGAGGGGGATAAAGTTCAAATAGGCATGAAATTACATTCACCTTACTTGACCTAATTACTCTCCCCAGCCTCATTTGACCAGCTGCTACTTGTTGGCTGATTGGTAAATGAATGTGAATCACTACTTTCTATTATCCTGTGAAGAGGTCTGGAGACTTTATGACATACACGTTTCATGATTTATGAGAAGATTTTCTTTATAAAAAAAGGTATGCAACAGGGCCTGATTATTTATTTAGACTGAGCCCTGACGAATGAGGCTCTCGTCACTGCCCCCCCTCTGCCGGGGCCTGTCCGTGACACTGGGGAAATAGTCACAGTGTTCTGTGTTCAATATTATGCAGACAAGAAATTGTGATCAATGCAAAAGGTGATGGTGATTAAAAGTTCTATTTTACAGTGTATGTATTTTAATACATAGGTAAGTTAAAAATGGGTAAAGATAAAGACATCAAAACACATGTTTGTCCTTGCAAACAAAGACATCAACTATCTAAAAGACCAGGCAATTAGTAAAGGTATAATTGTACAATATGACTTTTGTTTCCAAACATTCTAAAATTAAACCTATGGTGATGGTTTTATTAGAGAAGCAAGAGAGGCTAATCATTATCGTACGACACTAGCACAAACATGTTTAAACTTTCCAACTCGTCTCGTGCGTTACACTTCATATCCTAATCTTTGAGTAGATCTCCATCTATCTGGATGCTGTATGGTATCTGTCACCCTCAGAGCAGACCGGTCACTCCTCTTTTGACATATGGCTTTTGACAGAGGGGGTAGCCTCGCCACCAGTCCTGAGACAAGCCAATCATTCTAGATGAGTGGAAAAACAAGGCTTGGGGACACGGCAGGCCCACGGACCGTCTGAGACCCAGCTCACAGACACGACGAGCAGCAGCTGGCCCAACCAATCTGTAATCAATGAACCAAACTGGTAGATGGGATTATAACCCTAATTGCACAGACAACCAGTCCATCCCAAAATGACCAGACAGCATGAGCTTGTGTCCGTGACCCAATATGAGGGAGTTGTGCATCCACTAGTGATAAAGTATTAAAATACAGTACACTATACACTATATGGCCTCTACTACATACGTTTTCATATAATGCTGTCTTCTGAGTTGTACAATACCTCTACCATATCAGTAAAGACAGCAGGGACAGATTATATTATTGTGCTATAAAGTTGGCAAGGAATTATTGAGTATTCAATCAACAACAAGTGCTTGAATGTATTTGAGTGCATACTGTGACATTTGTGTGTGTTGTGTGTAGTCTACACACATGTACATGCTTGTATAATATATGTTTGTGGGTGCTTTGGAGGGGTGGGAGTTTATCCCGACCACTGAATTCACCCATACCAGATGGAAAGGACAGACAGTCAAACAAATTATTCTGTCTGTCTCATTACCTCAGACCAATAGACAGATCAATTATTTATATCACATGTGGTTCCCCAGTATGTTGAGAACACTAATGTATGCCACATACTGTGCTTGATCAAGAACACAGCACTGATAAACACCCTAGCAGATTGTGGCAATCGCTCAGTATAAGTTTGTGTATTTTTTTTATAATTAACATTACATTTTTAAATCAGCTCTGTATGATTCCCCACAAATACAAAGGATTTCAAGTATAATGTCTGTATTATGTGGTAAGAGAATATTTAATGTGTATAACATCTTGTCCTTAAATGATCTTATATGTAATATCTTTAATCCCAGCCAGTGAAAGGAGCAGTGTCTAACGGGGTGATGTCCTGGAGTCACTTGTACTCTTATTATCCCCGGGGTTATGGGCCTCACTTACACTTACGTTGCCTCAGGCTAATCTGGGATAATCTGAGATAATCATGATTAAGTGATCAGCAACACCATGACAAGTCTTAGTTCTTGGCTAAGAGACTATCTGTGTCTCACCCAGGGAGGTTTGGTACCTATTGGGCTTGTGTTTGCCTGTGATCTAAATTATGAAATGGGAAATACTTTTTCCCACAAACAGCTCTTTGAATGCCCCATATGCAAATACGAAGTATGTGGCCTTATACTAACTTTACGGCCTTACACTTTGAGTTGTATGCTAACATACACATATATTGTGATCATTATTAATATTCTCACAAGATTTAGTTATTTGAGCTATACCTATTTCAATGTAAAAAAAAGAATCTCAAAAATATAAAATTCATTCAAATGAAAGTTTAAGTTAAACACTTTATATATATATATATATATATATATATATATATATATAATACATTGACATTATTATATTTCTAAATAGTTAGTAAACAGTAAGACCCAAAGTAACCTGATATTGTGACCTATGGAGATATTATGTTTCAATTAGCTAACGATTATAATAAACACTAGTGTCAAATATTAGAAGACAATAAAACAATAATTAAACAAATATATTTCCCATCAGTTTCATAAACACAAAACTACAATTAGTTATTTCACAATGTAAATTGTATTTGTTAAATACTTTCAACCGACATCATTCATATTAATATGTTTTACTGCCTCAGCCAGATGGTAGATGATTTTCTGTTTTCGCAACACATGGCTCTTGGTGAAGCCAGATAGACCAGCCCAAGTTAATTGGAATTTCATTAAGGTTTTGTTTGTGTGTTGTGCGTGTGTGAGTGTGTGTGTGTGTGTGTGTGTGTGTGTGTGTGTGCGTGTGTGTGTGTGTGTGTGTGTGTGTGTGTATGTGGGGAGGGGGGGATTGTGTCTTTCCAAGCAAGCAATATTGAAGATGGGGGAAGAGGGGATGAAACTCCACCTGCTGCCACCTGTTCATCTCCTCTGTCTTATAAAAGCGAGTCCTTCAGACCCGAGACACACAAGTCCTTCAGAACGGAGACACACAAGTCCTTCAGAACGGAGACACACAAGTCCTTCAGGACCGAGACACACAAGTCCTTCAGGACCGAGACACACAAGCCGCTTTTGATTTCACAGAGGACCAACTATCTGGATTACCTTCAAATTGTCCATTTGACATTCAGCTCAAAAAAGGGCAAAGACTTTGGAACCTACAAAGACAACTTTGACAACATCATCAGCCTCGAGGCGTAGTTGGATAGTTGGGCAGAAAGGATACCCGTTACTTGGCTTACTTGACTGTTTCGTCGTCACTATTCAGTGGATCTGTAAACCTATACTGGCAGAACCAGGAGAGACTAGTGAACTGTGGCGTTGGGACTGACAGCATGAAATCCTGTGAGCCCAGTTCTGACTCTGGGTCTGAGTCTGACTCCAAGACTCCAGAGAAGTATGAAAACACTACACGGCGCAGGATGGCAGCCAACGCCCGCGAGAGGAAGAGGATGCAGGGACTGAACACGGCTTTCGACTGCCTGCGCAAAGTTGTCCCCCAGTGGGGCCAGGATAAAAAACTGTCTAAGTACGAGACGCTGCAGATGGCTCTCAGCTACATCATGGCCCTCAACCGGATCCTCACAGACGCCAGGAGGCACAACGCCCCCCACAGGCAGTGGGTGGACCTGCAGTTTGACTGTGTGCAGCCAGAAGACTATTCTTGCTTCATGAAGTACAGTTCTCCAGTTGAACATGAGTACATGCACTCCTCATTTCCTTACCAGACACTAAATGACGGTGTGCAATCTTAAATGGATGTTGAGGGAGGAATTTAAATCATTATCACGGTGTCTGTTGACAAACAATGGTATTATGCAATATTTTGGTAAGGTCTATTTTACAGTCTATTTTTAATCTATTTTTGCTAATGTAAATATATTTTGACATTGGGTCTATTTCACATTATGTTTTCTAACCATAAAGTGTAGGCATTTACAAAATGCTAAATGTTTTGTACTTTTGAGATATTCAGCTTCTTTATTCTTGTGTTCAATGATCCTTTTTGTATTGAAATAAAAGTTATTTTAACAAGAGAAAACGTTGTTTGGTATTGCTATTTTTATTAATTTCCATATCAGTCTGCAATGAGATTTATGAAATGAAGCTGTAAATAATACACTAGGATGAAATAATTGATCAATAACTCACTTCTTTGATGATACATGAATCAACAGCTTTCAGACAAACAACCAGGACCTGGTCCTGTCAAAGATCTGGCTGTTATTCACAACTCCATGTATCAATCTGCTAGGCTTCGTTGGTGAAAGCTAACTTTATTTCATATCTACACTTAACAGATTGTGGTCAACTACCTGAACACTGAAGCAGGATTCATGCTAACATTCCAGAGTCGTCCTCTGCCATATTTTGGAACAAAGCCAAGAATAAATGTAGATATTTCAGTTTCTATCCAAAACCCTCTGTAACCATAGCAAATTAAACACTTTTTTTTTTTAAATCTTTTTTTAATCTCCTTTGCCCCATGCACGTTTGTGATATCCCTTGACAACAGGGGGTTGTCTAGGGGATCTAACATTTTACAACATGTCTTTTGTTTTGATGTGTCAAGTTCTAAGTGAGAGGGATGGCCGGTCAGATCCACTGCTGTGCCTCGGACTGCACCCTGATGAGTACACAACCCCTTTGTCCCGCGCTCCTGTTCTCTGAGATAAGGCAGAACTACGTCAATGGTGGACCAAAGTATAAACAAATAAAATGGGACACAAGGGAGTGTCATGAGCTTTCTACTCTTTGATACAATTAATGTTGGCTGAAGAAAGAGAGAGGACATTTTGGGCATTTGCACAACCAATGATCGCTTTGGTTGAAGATTGTGTGTTATGCCACTGCACAGGGTTAAGTGCTTTTGAACCCAATGAAATGCATTTTAAAAATGGAAACCATTATCATAAGTCAATATTTTCAATCAAGTATTATGTCATGTCATTGATCAAGTACTCCATATCAATATGAAATTGATATATACTAGTATATTGATATATCATTATATTGATATATAATAATTGATATATATGATATTTCTATACAAATAGAAATAGTGCTAGGCAGAAAGGTTAAAGCAAAAAATAAATAAATATGGCATTATAATCAATCAATATTTCATAGGCCCTTTTGACGTTCTTACACCAGAATAACAGGAGGTAAACATGTTTGCATAGTATCAATCATTAGTATCTCTAATCTCTAATCATATGAATCAGGCCAGTAATGAGAAGTCCCATATTCATACAGGGACCAACTGTACAGGAAGCCACAGTCTCATTTGAATACCGAGGATTAGTGGTGGAAAGGTGATCGTTACACATTTTAAAATCTTGCCATCGTGGTACAAGCTGCAGCTGATTAAAGAAGCCTGTGAGATGGACCCTACCACTGCCCAGCGAAGGAGGAGACATTACTGTCTATTGTTGGGCAATGACTGTGCTTAATGTCTCTGTTCAGAGGAACTGAAGCGTGAATGTTCCATGGCTGGACTCAAACTCTCCATCTATGTTAGGATAAGACATCCACAGTAATACATATACTCTATACTATAGTATGTCGACATCCAGATTTCTCTGTTGATGAGTCATAATATGTCAACAGTTCCAACAACAGTTTCCAATATTGCACTAACATTTAAATATATATTTTTAATAACATACAGTATAAGTCTTCCCAAACGTCAATGTGTATGTATGTAGTCAAAAAGCTCAAAATAGTTTGATTCTTAACGAACCAAAATGTTTGTGAACTAGTATGAAGCAGTGTGTGGGTGTGGCTGTGTGGGTGTGTGTTTTGTGTGATGTGGTCAGTTATACAGATGGTCATGGTAATTCAAATGCTGTGTTGATTGTTTGCATACCTAATGTATGCTTTTTCACAGTTGGCTCGTCATAGATGAATGCGTGGCAGGGTCAAAAATGTATATGCTAATGAGATTGGGGCCTATTGTACTTTGGTACTTTTGGCAGGAGATCATACACACAATGCAGTTATACCCAGATTAATTTGCCAGGAAGCAAGTTAACAGTTTGCAAAGGAAAATGCAATTGACATAATGTCAATCCATTCTTTAGGAGGAGTCAGTTGCATTGTTATTGAATGATTGTTTTTTTATGCAAGCATCAGGTGGAACATGGATGTCAATAAGAGTTCCAGACAAAACTCACATAAACATACACGGTGAAACCTCTGCTAAAGTGAAATAGAAATCATATCAACCATAGAACAGCAGCTGTCCATATCAGGTGACCGTGACAGTACAGTACATTCTCTTTTAAATTATTAAAAAGAAAAAAAAAGTCTGAAAATAGATACAGCAAGATCTTTCTCTGTCCAAATCTCTGTATACACCATCATTCTACTTTATTAGTGAGAGCAGCATCACAATGACATAATGATCAGCTCCTCCTTCTTGAATGCTTATGTCATAGCCCCTATAAAGCCATCACACCAACAGGTGATGCCTAAAAGCTTGCAGGACCGGTGTTCTTCACCAGCACCTTGTTTCTGAACGTGATATCCCATATCTGACTCCTACAGTAAAAAGCCAGGTTATATCCCCATCATGCTGCGCGCGAACAACCGGGCCGAGAGCCACATGACTGGTCAGGTAGAGTGCGAGTTGGACAGCTTGGGGAACGGGTCCTGGGTGAACCAAGGATACTGTGGCTCTCCCACACCCCTGCCTCGTGCCGTCAGCACTGTCTACAACCCCGAGCCCCTCTACCCGGGCTCCTTCGACAGCATGTGCAAGCTGAGCGCACCGAGCCCTTTCCCAGTGGAGGTCAAGCCACTGGACCAGGGCTCAGAGAAGAAACGCGCTGGGTGCTGCTCATTTTTTAAAGGTAGGAATTTGTTAATTGTTAATTGAGAGCTAATTGTAAGCCTTTTTTATTTGCTTCAGTTACACTGTATGTATAGATCTGTTGTGCACGGTCATGTTTGTCTAGTGTCACAATTTCATAATTTTCATAATTCTTGACCCTGTCAGTCATTGAGAAATGCAACGTTAAAAAGATAATCAGTCAGAAATTGTCTGCATGGATATACAGTACAAAGACCGATTTAATTTAAAGACGTAATCTTTTTCTTGGTATATTGTTCCATCAAATGTATGTCTTAAATCTGTTTGTTTTAATGGTAGTGAACAATTATTACAAAGATACAAAAACAAGCTTTGAAAAATCCACTTTGTTGATGAACACTATCTTATCAGATATATTTTGCTTACAAATGTCCTCTATTGTGTAGGCTTGTGGGGCACGACACTGACTGAGAACACTTCAGACAACAGAGAGCTGTTTCTTAGGACCACGCTGAGGGAGTTACTGGTGTATTTGGTTTTCCTTGTGGATATATGTCTCTGTAAGTATATCAGCAATATTATACATTTGATCTGTGTTGGAAATGTGTTCACAATGATTGGTATTGTCTACCCTATATTATGACTGAATAAATGCATTTATGACTGTAATCATAGATAATGTTGAATGCTGTAATGCAACTGAAACACTGAGATTCAATATGTTGGTCCATAACATGAATGAAAGGATAAACATTTGTCTTAGTTTCTACATGTTAAGATAACAGTTTTTCAGTATTTTGCTAACCAATAATGTCAAATCAAATTTGGGAGCAATATTTTTGCCATGCAACATTTCTGTGGTATTTTGTTACTGTGTGTTACAATGTTATAATTGTTTTGAGCGTTACAGTTTTTCCCAATCGTTTAAACACGTTTCCTGAAACTATAGCTCAATTTCTCAAAACTCAAAAGTGTTAACAATGTTTTGTCAAAACTCCTAAATCTCTTCTCAAAATGGATTCTTTCCACCAAAATGACATACACAGCTATCATATGAATATCTCTTACATGAAACACTACCATAAAAATGGTGTTATAGAGGCCATGCTACATATTCAAATGTATAAAATTGTATAGAAATGGTTTCCTTTCTAAAGTAAAAAGCATCTGTGAAAAGTATATACAATATGGGCTATACATACACTACTACATTACGCTATACATTTCTCTAAGGACTGTAGATATTCATAGAAATCATAAAGTTACATTACTGTAATTACTGTAGAGAGGATAGAAGACTACTGAAGTGGTTACTTACCTAATCTCATCTCAAAATTCCCGGCTTCGGTCATTGTTAGGCCATGATTGAGTACATGGTCAGCTAAAGTTGCCCAGATTTCATTGGACATAATTGGCTTGCTTTCCTCATCCTCATCCGCCTCCTCTTCTTCCTCCTCCTCCTCCACTCCTCTTCCTCCTCCTCCTCCACCTCCACCTCCACCTCCACTCCTCCTCCTCCTCCTCCTCCTCCTCCTCCTCCACTCCTCCTCCTCCTCCTCCACTCCTCCACCTCCTCCTCCTCCTCCTCCACTCCTCCTCCTCCTCCTCCTCCTCCACCTCCACCTCCTCCTCCTCCTCCTCCACCTCCTCTTCCTCCTCCTCCTCCTCCTCCACTCCTCCTCCTCCTCCTCCTCCACTCCTCCTCCTCCTCCTCCTCCTCCACCTCCTCCTCCTCCTCCTCCTCCACCTCCTCCTCCTCCTCCTCCACTCCTCCTCCTCCTCCTCCTCCACTCCACCTCCTCCTCCTCCTCCTCCACTCCACCTCCTCCTCCTCCTCCTCCACTCCACCTCCTCCTCCTCCTCCACTCCACCTCCTCCTCCTCCTCCACTCCTCCTCCTCCTCCTCCACCTCCTCCTCCTCCTCCTCCTCCACCACTCCTCCTCCTCCTCCTCCTTCTCCTCCTCCTCCTCCTCCTCCTCCACTCCTTCTCCTCCTCCTCCTCCTCCACCTCCACCTCCACTCCTCCTCCTCCTCCTCCACCTCCACCTCCACTCCTCCTCCTCCACCTCCACCTCCACCTCCTCCTCCTCCTCCTCCTCCACCTCCTCCTCCTCCTCCACCTCCACCTCTCACTCTTCCTCTCTGTTCTCCATGCGGCTCCATTCCCCCCCCCCCAACACAGTAGAGGTCACCTGAGGTCTCTGTTATGCTCGGACACATGATTGAAGTGTTTTGCCAATTGAGTGAGAAGTGAGTGAGACTAATTGGTAATCAGGGTGTGGCATTTTGAAGGGCAATGTTCTCCAGGTGAACACAATGTGCTAAATGATGTGATTTGTGCTTCAAGTTTTGCAAAAATGTGATTTGAGTGAAAACAATGGAATTGTGTTTGGAGTGCTGTCTGGAGTCTTGTTGTTGATACGTGAGCTTCAAGTTTTCAGACTTGGGCATAGTTCCAATTCTTGCGTGTATACAATGGAGAAAAACTGTAATGTCAAGAAAAAACTAAATTATACTTAATGTCTGTGGTATAATTCCAGTTATTGTGCAGGTTGGTTTATATTAGCCAATATGAAAATAGTCTTCCTAGTGGAATCGAGTTTGAAATGATGACTGTGTTTTAGCAAGCTGTTATTGTGGTCTATGTGTTGATTTATCATCAGCTGTTTCATGCTGCTTTAGTGTCCATTATAACCCCCCCCCCATCCTCTGCTGAAAGGCATTGTCCATTAGAGCATCACGAGTGACGAGCACACAGGCACAGCTCTCCTGCCTTTCACTGATAAGAGTATTGGCTCAAGCCATTGTTGCTTTGTCTGTGTTGGATTTACATTGTTTGATGAAAGCTATTTATGTCGGCCAACATGTTCTCTCTTCAAACAAATGATCTTCTGCTCTAATCTGGGGCTCTTTGACTTCTGTGACGCGAACGTGGCTAAACGAGAGGTCCTGAATGACAAGCCCTGTGTTTGTGTCTGCTTCTGATTTTCCTTATCTTGGCCATTTGAATGGACATCTCAGTCAAGCCTAATATGAATCAATGGCTGACCGTAACAGTGTGGCTGTGTTGTCTCTTTTAGTGACATATGGCATGACCAGCTCAAGCACCTACTACTATACTAAAGTCATGACAGACCTGTTTGTGAATACGCCCAGTGACAGCGGGGTCAAGTTTCAGTCCATTAGCAGCATGGCAGACTTCTGGACTGTAAGTAGTAGGCCTACCCTCCCATGTTTTTTAACGTTAACGTACATTATTTAAATACTGAATTGATACAGGATTGCTTTGATCATCATCATCATCACTACAACAATGGTGGATGAATTATGACATCAGTCAATAAATGGCATGGTAAAGTTAAAGATGGCATGGTAAAGTTAAAGAAAAGAAGGTTAATGCTTTGGCATAGATTGACTTCCTACTGTTTATTCTGTCCCCTACCTTTTTGTATTTGACCAGTATGCCCAGGGCCCATTACTGGATGGCCTCTACTGGACCAAGTGGTACAACAACCAGTCACTGCAGAACGGAGACCAGTCCTTTATCTACTACGAGAACATGTTGCTGGGAGTTCCCAGGATGAGACAGATAAAGATAAAGAAGAACTCTTGCAAGGTCCACAACGACTTCCAGGATGAAATCACAGCATGCTTCGATGTCTACAACGAGAAGAAGGAGGACGACCTGGACTTTGGCCTTATCAATGGAACTGCGTGAGTTGAGAACGTTTTTTCGTTGGGTGTTTGTGTTTTTGTTTATTTTAAGTATTTGGGAGTAAATCCAATAGAAAATGGACAATACTGAAATTATTAATTTGATCATGTAGTTCTGAACTAAGAGCTCCTCTCATCCCTATCTACATCCCCGCACAGCATTTTCGCACAACCTGATACTTGAATCTGAACTTTCTGTGATGTTGTTTGCATTAAGAATGTTGATATGCTGATTCGCATTCTGCTGTTATCACCTATTCTATTATTGACACTCTGATGCTACTGTATATACAGTACAGGCCTGCAGCCATTGTTGATTGTTGTCTGTATCCCGCTTATTCTTTATTGATTGTTGTTTATATCCTGCTTATTCTATTATTGATTTTGATTTTGTATTTCTGCTGCAATGCCAATGCCTAATTGAACCTGTACCCAAGAATTGTACTCCTTGTGTCCGTACGTCGATGTAATAAAAGCAATTCTGATTCTGATTCTGATTCTGATTCTAATTCTGATTCTGATTCTGATTCTGATTCTAATTCTGATTCTGATTCTGATCTACAGTTGGCAGTTCCATCCAGAGAAAGAGATCAAGGGTTCTGCTCACTGGGGCCTGTTGACCACGTACAGCGGGGGAGGGTACTACCAGGACCTGAACAGGACCAAGGAGGAGAGTGCTGTGGTCCTGATGGAGATGATGAACAACCTGTGGTTAGACCGAGGAACCAGGGCCGTGTTCATCGACTTCTCCACTTACAACGCTAACATCAACCTGTTCTGTGTCATCAGGTAGGGACAACAGTAGCACCATTAAATGGACTGACTTATATAGAGCTTTATTCCAAAGCGCTTTACAACGGCCTCTCATTCACCCATTCACACACACAATCAACACATAGACTACAATAACAGCTTGCTACCCACACAATCATCATTTCAAATTCAATTCTACTAGGAAGACTATTTTTATATTTGCTGATATAAACCAACCTGCACAACAACTGGATTTATATCACAGAAATTGAGTTTTTTCTTGACATTACAGTTTTTCTCCATTGTATACACACACGAATTGGAACTATGCCCACAAGTCTGAAAACCTGAAGCTCACGTATCAACAACAAGACTTCAGACAGCACTCTAAACACAATTCCATTGTTTTCACTCAAATAGAAAAAAATCCTTCACGAAGTTAAAGTAGTCAAAATACAATCTTTTCCTGTCTCCTGCAGGTTAATGGTTGAGTTTCCGGCCACTGGCGGAGCGATACCTTCCTATCAGATACGGACAGTGAAGCTGATTCGTTACATCACCTACTGGGACTACTTCGTCATTGGCTGTGAGATGGTGTTCTGTGTGTTCATCCTCTATTACATTGTGGAGGAGGTTCTTGAGCTACGAATACACGGGTTTTCCTACTTCAGAAGCATCTGGAACACTCTGGATGTGGTTGTCATTCTGGTGAGAGAAGTGTCTGGAGCCTTATCTTCAGTTCAACATCATTTCAGACAGTCTAGTAGTCCAGTGGTTCTCAAACCTCTCCTCGGGGACCCCCAGCCGCTCCACACATTTGATCTGTTCCACCACCAGCAGAACACCTGATTCAACTAATCAAGTACAAAGCCATTTGAATCAGGTGTGCTGGTGGTGGTGGAACAGATAAAATATGTGGAGTGGCTGGGGGTCCCCGAGGAGAGGTTTGAGAACCACTCGTCTAGTCCAATTATCATACATTCCTCAATGACAATACAAAACAGGAATTATTTCAGTGATTGTTTCAACAAACAGATAATATCAACCTTTTTAGAGCATGTAGCCTAATACATTTTCTACCATAGCCTGTAACCATAGCAAAACTATAGTCTTATTAACTAAAATGTATGAAGGTTTGTCAGAGGAAGGAAATAACATATCTGTTTTCCACAGCTCGCCATTGTTGCAATCATCTTCAATGTTTTCCGCACAATTAAAGTGGATAAATTGCTTGGAAAACTATTACAACAACCTGATATTTATGCAGACTTTGAATTTCTTGCATTCTGGCAAACACAATACAACAACATGAATGCAGTCAATTTGTTCTTCGCTTGGATCAAGGTAGAGTGCTGGTTTAATCCTCAAAAACATTCATATATTTATCATCGGTGCCATTGATGAAAAACATGACGAAACATGTTTTCTTGCTCCAATAGGTTTTCAAGTACATCAGTTTCAACAAGACCATGACCCAGCTGTCCTCCACTCTGGGCCGCTGTGCAAAAGACATCATGGGATTCGCTATTATGTTCTTCATAGTGTTCTTTGCATATGCTCAGCTTGGATATCTGCTCTTTGGAACAGAGGTGGATTCCTTCAGCACCTTTGTCAAGTGCATGTAAGAGAAAGAGAGCACAGAGCAGCCATTATCCTCTTAAATTAATAACAGTCAAGTGTCTACACAACTGGCAGTTGGAATGTGAATAGTGGCATTATTTGAATGATCTTATTTGTTCATTTGCTATCTCTTCTGCAGTTTCACACAGTTCAGGATTATTCTTGGAGATTTTGATTATGATGCCATTGAACGAGCCAACCGAGTCCTTGGACCCATCTATTTCGTCACCTATGTATTCTTTGTCTTTTTTGTGTTACTTGTAAGTTGCCCTACACTCGACACCTTCTACTGAATTTCAGAACAGTGAACAACATTACGCTAAATCGTGGATTTTAGTCTTATTGTGATGGTTTTTGTTTCATAGAACATGTTTCTGGCCATTATCAACGACACATATTCTGAGGTTAAGGAGGAACTGTCATCCCAGAAAGATGAACTGCAGATCACTGACATCATCAAACGGGTAAACAATTATTTCAATGTAAGATGAAAGATGAAAATCCTAAATATAAATGAATATTGAAAAAAGATGCCATTGTATTTCAGAGCTACATGAAGACCTTCACGAAACTGAAACTTAAAAAGGAGAAGATATCAGATGTTCAAAAAGCCCTGAGATCTGGATCAAAGGAGCTAGAATTCAAAGACTTCAGAGAAACTTTGAAAGAGTAAGTCACACCACCACCCATCCTTAAAGTAAAAAAGGCAGAGAAACATACATAAACAAACATACAGGTACATATGATGTGATATTAATGTTGGCCTTCCTCTCTCTTGTGCAAACCCCATTAGGATGGGACATCTTGACCATGAGATCTCTGCAGCATTCTCTAGATTTGATCGTGACGGAAACCAAATCCTGGACCAAGAAGAGCAAGAGAAGATGAAGAGGGAGCTGGAAGAGAAAAGGGTAAATAGACTTGACGTAAACTAGTCGTTTAAACAAACCCACTATTGTGCAAATAAAATTATAGATTTACATGTTTTATCAGTAAATTATTCCATAACAATTCATCATTGTATTTCATTATCCCCAGGATGCTCTTAGTGTTGAGCTAAACAATCTAGGCAGAGACTATGGTGATGGTTCGCTGGAGGAATCGCCGATGGATGCAGAGGAACGAAACATCAGGCCCAGTAAACCCCTGAAGGAGCAGGAGGAGTTTCAAAAGTGTGTTGAATATCGCCACCATGATAGAGCAGGGGGCCAATACCATATAGACCTCATTCAGACTTGGTCTTCACATGATGTGGCTCTGTGATCGAATGACAGCTGATAGGACGTCGATCCTATCACAGATGTGTCCAGTTCATCGACTGCTTGACATTGTTCACGATTCATTGTGAATGAACAATTGACTATTTATTGAAACAAAAAAAGCCTAACAACAAGATGTTAAACTGATCACAGGTAGCATGATTAGATCAAGTCTGGTGGTCGGTCTCTTATGTGAAGGCCACCATATTCAAAATACTGTCCTATCATTTCAGCAGCGCACAATGAATACTGACATGGTCATGTAAACTCGTTCAAGCTTCTTAGAGTATTACATAACATTAATGTTGGGTACACACTGAAATAGAGACCAATGAAAGCAATGCTATTTCCTGACAATAACTATCTAGACTAGACACTAGACTACAAACACATCAGAGGAGGTGAATAGGAGGTGAAACCACACATGCATGCAGCCACATACAATGTTTTGTGTACCTCCGTCTCTCATGACAATAACGTTTCCTCTCCTCCATATAAGGTTGGTCAGACAGGTTCTCCAACTAGAAAGCTCTGTAGCTGCTATCATGTCCAAGTTTGACAAAGTCACTGAGAAATTGGAACTGCAGGAGAGCAGCAGGACTAAAGGGAAAGAAACAATGGGAAAACCAAGTGTGGTGAGTAAAAATTATGAGTATGGTTGATATTTTAAAAAATGCTAAACCACTTCACAATTGAGAGGCACAAAGACATTGTACAACCCTTTGACCTCTCGCTAACACTTTCCATAGGCTGAAAAACCTGCTTCAGATGGGAATGTTCTGGTACATCTAGAAAGAGGGATGAGGGCAGAGATGCCATCTTGGAGAGCAACAACTCCTGCAGGAAACGCCACATATGATCGTCTCGACCCTGGTAAAGGCTGGCCAATGGCCAACAGTCACATGTGACCCCGAAGCAGAAATGTGATCATGGATTTCATTGAGAAACGCAATGTTGACTTAGCTGAATAGGTTATAAACACTTTAGTGATTATTCAAAGTTATGCTTTTTCACTTTTCCAGCTTTTTAAGAGGTCAACTTGTATTGTCCATTGGAAGCAGCAAAAACAAACATTTCTACAAACGTCGAATTAAATCAGACCAGAATGTCAAAGATTAAAAGTCAAATTAATTGCTGTCTATAAATGTGGCAAATATGATTTATGATTAGGCAATCTGAATTCAAACACAATAAAGTTGTCTCCCCATCTCTTTTTTGGCTGCTGAGGGATGGGGCTGGAGAAATGTAACCACTTTCAAAGTCATATTATGAACTATGAATGCAAGGACTGAGATCAAAATGAGAATTATAACCATGTTCGGAAGCTCTACAGTGTTTGTTTACGAACAATAAGAGTAAAACAAGTTGATAGGTAAGACAGTTGCACTAAGCTCATGGGGCATTTAGAAGTCAAATTCCTTAAGAAACAATGGCTGTAAATAATTCATTTAAAAGTAAAAATATAAATGTCCAAGGTTGCCCTACCTGTATTGATCTACAGCAGATCATAGTCTACCATATAAGTATAGTTTTACCTGGTGTTTGATGGTACAATGATAACCAAGTACTTTTTTAATTGACGGCATTAATTAAAACAACTGTCCAGTGAGTACAGTACAAAGTGCAGTGCAAAGTATTGCTGATGGTTAGAGTACTGTTACCGCACTCTGTGGCTAGCTGCACTGTGTTGTAGACAATACCTGTGTTTTTGTCGTTTGTGGAGTTCTTTATAACCATTTGTGCTGGGATTTAGTGATTATGTTAAATTAAGTGCTTTTCTTTTTGCTGTTGATGTGTGCTTTCCATGTTCCCTGCTCATGGGTGTATAACATCGTATTATGTGCAATATCCTACACTATGTAAATATCCAAGTACCACCACCTCACATTTCACTTTATGAATGTATAATGTATTAACATCGTAGTCATTTTTAGTGAGTTGATGTTTGAATATTGATGTCCATTGTAACATGTAATTAAAACTAAACTATAAACTAAACTATACACTAAACATATTATAGACATCTATAGATTTCCTGAATAGATCAGTGATTACGTTTAATCATTATCAAAGCCTAAAATAGACATAATTGTTGTACCTTTATTGTACATAAATCATAACTCAATAAAAGTGTCTCTTAACCTATTTACGGTGAATTCCTAAATCAAGATCCACATGCGTAACTCTTGACTTGCATATCTCAGGCATTGATATCAATGGGCATTTTTAAATGAGTATTCAAGTTAGGATTCCAACCCACCATATTTGTTGATAGGTAGCAAGGGAAACTTACTATTGAAGGGGTTGACAGAACAGCTCAAGACATTTTGACTAAGGTAAGTGTAGAATCTTCTTGTCGGTAAAAGGATGGAATGGATCAATCTATTGAGGATTGTGATCTTAAATGCGTTGTGTCATCTCAGGATAGATTAGGTGCACAGCAATGACAGCATACACGATTTGACAAGAAAATAGGATGTTCAACACGGGTCGGAATCTCTGTACTTGATTTATTAAGACAGTCCGCATTCATCAGCACAGTATCTCAGCATTCGGCATTCAACGACCATTCCACGACATCATTATGACATACAGACAGGCTTAAATACTCTTGACCACCCTCTGTCTGTGCCCTGGCGCCTAACCCCCAAGGTCTTTAAGATAACAACCTCTCGAGTCTGTATATTTTGGCGTTATTGCTACCCCTGAAGAGCAGGCTGACCTGGAAGGAACAGAATGTGTGTGTCTGAGTGACCTGAGAATAGAGTGTGTGTGTGTGGGTCTGTCTGAGTGACAGAAGCATACATGTTGCTAGACAATCAGTAAGATCTAACATAAGTACTGTAAATGCATTGAACATAAACACAAAATGGCGATAGCATATTTGGTTCAATTCATCAATTTATTGTGATTTTTGTTCATCATTAAAACACTTCTTACATTATTCTATTCAATACTCTGAGCCACCAAGATAATACATTTACATTTTAAAAACATGCAATTGAAACTCACAATGTCTCCAGGAAACATTAATTTTTTTCTCTCCTACTAATGCACTGTGAATGGCACACAAACTTAAAATGGGAAAACCCCCAGAAGAATCTAATATCTAGAATTCAGCTTTCTAACATTAGTAGAATAAAAAAGGTGCTTCTTTGTAAACTACTCTGAACAGATGTAATATGTCAGCCCTGCATTGCACACGTCTACAGGTCTACAGGTACAGTATATACAGCATCAGGTTTGTGGAGCTCCTGTGTTTCTATAAAAGAGTACATGCTTGGAACCCCTTATATCACACCAAGATCTCAAGGGTTATGGACAGTGCCATCGGAAAGTATTCAGACCCCTTCACTAGATTCAATTCAGACTCAATTCAACTTATTGAGTGATTTGTTGATGACATAATTTGCATTGTAGCTAATTTTAATAGTGACATAGCAAAGGGTCTGAATACTTATATGAGGTATTTCTGTATATCTGTATTTTACTGCAATTTTATTTTACTGCATGTTTTAGCTTTGTCATTCTGGGGTATTGTGTGTGTGGATTAATGGCAAATTCTTTTAATTTAGTCTATAACACTACAAAATGTGGAAAAAGTGAAAGGGTCTGAATACTTTCCAAATGCACTTGCAAATATTTATTTGGGCTTCATGACCAAGTAAGTGATATTTACAGTTATAAGCAAAAAATGTCCACATAGTATCAAGTACAATGCCAAGAGAAAAGGACAGTGAAGTCAAATAAAATGTTCACACATTACCTATATCCATATGCCGGTATATTTACAGGAAACAGGTAAACCAAAAAAGTGCTTTTCCATAAAATTGCTTTGTTGGACCAAAATGTAAACACAGGATCAAAGTTTGAATAAGGCAAATTGTAGTATATTTAGATCATTTATAATTTTCCATCAGTTTTTTCAACAATGTACCTGTGTCAACTTCCTATGACAAACTCTGGGGTAAACATGACCTTTAAGTCGGTTTTAGGCTACATTAAAGCGATAGTTCACTATTTTACACCTCTGATGGGTCAACAAAAACTATGGGAGTGATAAGGGTTAAAAAAAAAAAATCCCCAAATCATCTCTAAGTAACATCCAACTAAGCCAGAGTTCATTTGAGGTGATTGGGCTTCACATTTTGAACCTTTTTAATAGCCACTACTAACAAAAGAACCATGGGAGTGATGGTTGGAGTGACAACTCCATGGATTAGTTTCTCCTAAAAAAAAAGGAGCAAAATAGTGAACAAACCTTTCAGTAGTAAACTAAAATGTATTTTAAAAAATGTTATCAATAAAACATGTATCTTCTATTAAAAAGAAAGCGTGAAAGTTCAGTCAAAGGAGCTGTTTTTAATTTCTGTTGAAATGTCCTATATACATAACAAAATTGTTCTTGCGGTCTTTTATAAGTAGCCTTTGCCTCCTCACATATTGGAAAGGTAAGCTCTCGTTCCAGATCTTCTCTGCTTAACAAAGAGTCGTTCAGATGTATACATGCTGGGTTCTTTATTAAAGTGATTTCATTTCCATGTGGTGATCTGTGTCACTGATGTGAGAGCCAGCTCACTGTGTCTGATAGCCAGTCATACTGAAGTTCGCCTGGTTGGGCATTACAGGGCCCGGCTGGGGCTGGGACTGTGGGGATCCAAACCCTCCTACCCAAGCTGGGGACTGGGACTGCCTGGAAGAGAGAGGATACACAGAAGGGGTCATGGCACCATACAGTACAAGAGCCAGGAGAAAGAAAGGAGTGTTTGGGCAGGAAAGCATTCATCACCTTGATACGCTCTGTGCTGTTGCTGCCAGAATGGAGTCCCTGTAGAACAAGATGTCTTAGTTTAGTGTGGTCCAAGTCAAACAAAACACTCTTTCCAATGATGATTTCCACTCTTTGCAATGATGATCGGGTACGAGGACTGTCAGTATCGGCATAGGTGCATCCCTACATAATATTATTGGGACATTCTAGTATGATCTACGTTAGCTACTACAACATGTCACAATGTTTGGTGGACTTTTATTTACTGCAAGGTAGTCTTAACCTACCTATGTTACATGAACTGAAAAGCTAAATACTGTTCACTGTACTTAACTACTGAAATTATAAGCTGTTTGAAGACAGCAAAACAAGAGAGCAGGAAGCAATAAAAACATTATGAATGACACAGGAACAGTACCACAAGCCTCTTATCTTTATCCTCATAGCATAACTGAAGTCATATTTTGGCCAAATTGAGATGTCTGCCTAACTCTACTCTCCTAACACTGATGATTCACTGTGCATTATCGCCTATGCCATCAGCCTGCTTGTTACATTCCAAAATCACTATCTGCCCAAGTCATCTCTTTGACATAGGCATTTTTTGACACTACATACAAAGATGGCTCGGCTGACCACAAGTGAAGCATGACTTAGGCAATTATGCTACGAGGCTAAACGATATGTAAAGCATCAGAACTGATTCTCAGACCAGAAAAAAATATGGTGCTGCAAACATCCTGTAGATAGGGTAAGGACAAGCAGCCTATACCACGGTTTCATCAAACGCATTTGACAAGGTGCATCGTCAAAGACAGTTGAGCTTACTCTACGCCGAAGGCTTGTTGGTTCCAGGTCTGGCCGTACGAGAGGCCGTAGGAGGGCACCTGCCAGCCGTTGGTCATGTACTGGCCGTACTGCTGCTGGGGGTTCCCATACATCTGGTTCCACTGCCCCCACTGGCCATACTCCACCTGTTCAGAGACAAGGGAAGACAAATACAATAAAACAGTTACCGTATTTTCCGCACTATAAGGCGCACTTAAAAGCCTTTTTTTTTTTTTTTTTTACGACAGTGCGCCTTATAATCCGGAGCGCCTTATATATGGATCAATTGGTTAATTGGTTGATCCATACTGGTTGTACACGGCGCTCAAGGCGCTCTGTCAAAATGTTTCAGTACGACTGGTAAACTACAAAGCCGCACCGCTTGCAGCATTACGGTAATCAGTAAACACCGGTACTGATGTGCTTACTCACAGTCCCACACCACAAGACCCCAAGTAAAGAAGACTAAACAGAGTTTCCGAAGGAACAAAGCGAGATGGCTACAGTTAGATCAGTTAGAGGACAAACTCCAACAGTGGGTTGTTGAACAGAGAGCAGCAAGTAGAAGCGTCTCTACAGTCACTATTTGAATGAAGGCAACAGCGCTAGCACGGGACATGAACATCGATGAATTTCGAGGCGGTCCTTCTTGGTGCTTTCAACTTGAAGTTTTAAAGTACCCACTCGATATACTAAACAACAGTTTAACGATCACTAAACACTTATAATGTGTGTATTGGATTCATTATTCTCGTTTGCCGGAGGCTACCGGTAAGGGAGGGTTCAGGGTTGACTTGTAAACATACTTTCGTTTTAGCTCGTGTTCAAAAGCAAGAACTGTGTGTTCATCTAGTTATGTGTTATGTGTTTTTAGCATGTCGATGTTCTCCCAGTATGTTGTGATGTTATTAAAATACAGTTGAGACCTTCGTAGCGATGTGTTTTGTTAGCAGCGTTCGTAGCTGTGGCTGCGTTCAGAGTCACTTTTCTCCCATTCAGTGTTTGAGGTGAACCAACATTCAAATACGCCTGTCGTGTTCAATCTTTCTCTGATTTGAATGTATGACACATCATTTGAAAGCTTACAATCTGTAGTTTAAGCATGTGTAAAAACTGAAAAATTACGTTGCACATTTCACCAGGAGCTGTCACATATTGGTTGTTGGTTATAATTGTATAGCCTATTGGTTGTTTTCTGGTGTTGTTTTATTGTTTTGCTCTGTTTGTAGTCTACTATTTTTATCAGCTGTTAAATCACCACAGCGGTTAATCCACTAATAGAGACAATACCAGATTGAAAATGCTTGTAGCTAACTACTCTATATCTCGTGGTCGCAGCTATTGCGAATTGCTATTCACGCGAGTCAGCTGTGAATCACCGCAGGTCCTTGACGCTTGTTGCAAAAATGGATGATGAACGGCTGATACTTGAGGTGGAAAAATATATATTTTTGACAGTGGAGCAGGTAGAACGTTGACGGTGACAACGCTCAGGTGGAGCATGGACAACGGGAAGTTGACACAACACCGATGGAGAGGTGACGCAACACAGTAGGTGGAGCTTGGGCGTAACGCAACCCCAGTCAAACGTTTGACTGCAGTATTTTCTATTCTATGCGCCTTATAATCCGGTGCGCCCTGTATATGAAAACAGTTCTAAAATAGGCCATTCATTGAAGGTGCGCCTTATAATCCGGTGCGCCTTATAGTGCGGAAAATACGGTAACCTTTAATTGATTTGTTTATTTAAAAGGATCCCCATTAGCTTATGCCATAGCAGTTTGCTAATCTTCCTGGGTCCACACACAGTCAGCATTACAACAAATAATACATTAATACAGTACATAAATAAAGATATATATAAAAGAAATAAAAATACAAATCTCTCTCTCCCTCTGTCTGTCTGTCTCTCTCTCTCTCTCTCTCTCTCTCTCTCTCTCTCTCTCTCTCTCTCTCTCTCTCTCTCTCTCTCTCTCTCTCTCTCTCTCTCTCTCTCTCTCTCTCTCTCTCTCTCTCTCTCTATATATATATATATATATATATATTAGTGCTGTCGATCGATTACATTGTTTTATTAAGTTAATCACAATAATAGGCTGTGATTAATCATGATTAATCACAAGTTTAAAATACTAGTATTTACTTATAAAACAAAAACATGTGTGGTGTTGGAATAAGGAAATTCAAGACAAATCGGTTAGAGGAATCAGTTTTTTTCTTTACTTTATGCTCGGACAAACCGTCCTGTCAGTCAGATTATACATACTTTCTGCAATATAATATTTCCTTAATTTATGAAACATATTATTTAATACTGTGATCCCTTCTTGTTACAGTGATCTATTACTGTAACCTACCTGTTGTACATTCTTGGCCAAATCGGGAGATTCTTTGCCCCAGTAGCACTTCACCATGTGGCCTTCAATGGTTGTGCCATTTACTGAGACAATGGCATGGGCTGCGCTTTCATGGGAGGAGAACCTTTCAAAAGAAGAGAGATTTCAGCATTGCAATCATGGTGCAATCATGGCACTAACCATAAGCACTACTGTACAATCTAGGAATTCAAAAGAGGGATAGAAAGCTGAACTGTTCATTTAATGTGTGTATAGATATATCGATACGTATATAAATATGTGTACACAAGTTTGTGTGTGCCTGTGTGTAATATTGACTGATTCGTCAGAGTGTCCTGTACAGGTACTGTCCCCTAGGGGCAGAAATGTGGCGATGCATGTTGTTCACTAAGAGCATCACTGCTTACAGTACCTGATGAACGAGTAACCTTTCTCTGGGAAAACTCTGATTTCCATTATTGACCCAAAGAGTAAGAATGTCTGTCGCATGAGGTGCTCTGCAAGAAAAGAAATGTGTAATGAAACAGGTTTGCACCGGCACTGCATTGGTCAAATCATGGACATTTAACAATGTAATGGGCTTATAAAGACTGAAAATCAAGGCAGAAATTCCAATTTGGTTGAGGCCATCTAAACAGAATGTGATAGGGAATATACAGGATAATGGACATACAGACAAATACATCATAGTCATGAGTAAGTAGTGTTTGATGATTAGTAATGGTTTTGACCCGTCACAATGTTACTTCCACAGTGAGCAGGTATCTTAATAAATGAGAATACATGACTTGCCTGATAGTCCTGACTGTATTCCCCCACAATACACAGTGCAGTTCTGGGGACTCGAATGATTCACCACATCTTCAAACCTGAGCTGCTTCGAGCCATCTGACGTGAAGATACAAAGATGAACCGCTTGAATCAGTACAATACACGTCCTTGGGCAAGACACTTAACCACAAATTGCTCCCAATGAGCGAGCCGGCGCCTTGCATGCTAGCTAGCCGCCATCGCTGTGTGAATGGGAAAATGAGAGGCAATTCTAAAGCACTTTGGAATAAGGCGCTATATACAGTAAGTCAGTCCATTTGCAATTTATCAAACTACCAAGCTGTTTTAACTGATGATGATATTTTGAGAGGTAACTCGTATTTTAACTATCAAATTAAACACATTGTAAGGGATATATCTCACTCATCATACTTACTGTCTTGCACGTTCTTTGGAGCTGGAGGTTTGCGGGTTGCCCAGTTGGTCCTGATCTGACGTCCCCCTAACCACTGTCCCCCCATGTGTACGATGGCATTCTCTGCATCCTGAAAATTCAGACAAAAGCTTCCTCTCCAAAACCCAAAAGTGCTACCTCCTTCAAACATGTTAAACATTGTTATATACTGTATATTTTCTATCTATAATTATATTCAGGAATGACAAACTATTATGTAAGTCTTACAACAAGGTGATCAACAGAGAACATGAGAAAATGAGCCTGATTGCTTGATTGTACTATTATTTATCTATAAAAATACAAAAATAGGATAGTAACAGAAATAGAAATAACCTTCGTCTTGTGTTCCTGCACCGGAGCCTTACCAGTTTGTTATAGAAGGACACAAAGCCATACCCCTTAGATTTCCCTGTCGTCATGTCCTTCACAACACGGGCGTCCCTGGGAGGACACAGTAGCATCACAACACTTGATTGATACAGGTGTTATAAACGGACACACACACACACACACACCCACACCCACACACACATAGGGCTTTCACACCGGCAGTTCCGAACGCCGGTTCGCGTTCGCGTTCGGAAACCTCCGAACGTTGGCGCTGTCTGCCGAACGAGCCCGCGTTCATACCAGTGTATCGTTCGCCAGACAGCGCCAACGTTCGGAGGTTTCCGACCGCGAACGCGAACCGGTGTTCTGAACTGCCGGTGTGAAAGCCCTAACAGTGAATCTTCTACATGGTCCCACATCTAAATATCTTAACTATCTTAATCCTCAACTGATTACTGGTAATACTGATAAGCAAAGCAGGATTGGAAACAAAAACCACTACAAAGACATGCAACCTACACTGTTTCAGATTTTAAAACAAAGTTTCCCTGGTTTCACTAAACACTACACCAGCTACTTAATAACCCTCAGCACTATTAGTTACGTATTGAGGTCTGAGAGCAACACTTTTCTTCTTCTATGGATTACCATGCATTTCCTACATCTGTTGATGGTGCTCATCCTACAGTACCAATACAAACATATAGAAATATCAAAAGAGAAAAAAAGGCATACATGGCCTGTTAACAGATTTCTTTATTTTTCCTGGTCAATTCTTTATCACCAATATGGAGTTTGGGGAGCTGCAAATTTTCTGAAATTGACATTTTCAGAATCTTAGGAAAGGAGCATAAAACTATCAACAACACTAAGCAACCAAAACGTGACTTGTTTACAGAAATCTTAAGAAACAAATATATAGATTATTAGGAGATGTTATGCTAAACTAAAGTAATGTTAATACAAACGATTGGTAATAAATACAAATGTAAATTAATAGAATAATAAATAGATATGAAAAGAAAATCTACATCTGAGTAGTTTCCAGTGTGTACAGTTCCTTGCTGTTAGCCTTCAAGCTCCTGTCCAATCCTATGAGCATGTCTGTAAAATAACCAGAGCGCTATTACTCAACTGAGATTAACATCTAAGGGTGAGCTGAAAGATTTTAAGGATTACACACACACACACACACACACACACACACACACACACACACACACACACACACACACAGATTGAACTGCCTTAAATTTGACATTCAAAATGACTTACCATTTCCTACATTTATCAACAGGCATGAGGGAGAATAGAAAGCTGACACTTTTAATGTAGTTTAAGTTGATAATGGCAGGGAAGAAACTGTTATTAAAAGACTGTAGGGTACTTAACCAATATACAATATCTACATCATACAAAGGGTTGGTCATACTTGACTATGAGTTCAAAAGGGCTTGTGACTTAACACATTATGTAACATCAAATAATTTCAATGTTGGCTAAAGTCAAATGCAAATAGTTTCACTAAATATCAATTAAACAACCATGATCTTTTCAATTTCATCAATTCAGGAAGTGATATGACACTCAATAGATATTACTCAGATACTCAGCAAAAATGAAAGTCACGTTTTCAATTATCTAATTGGAATTCAGTTACCTTCCTGGATTGACAGAATTGAAAAGGAATTTACCCCAACCCTGTAAACAGCAGGAGTGGTGATAGAGGACAAGAGACTAATTTGCTATTATTGGTTGCAATAAGATACTGTTTAAGATAATGTATTGGCAAGATAAAACTTTTTCTGGTACCTTGCAAACACAAACTATGAGAGGAATTCTAAAGGTCACTAAAATGATTAGATAAAGATCATCAAAAACAGACAAAATATAAAGCATTGTCAGAGCATGACAACATGTTGAGAGGACAAGTATATCAATGCAAAATTACCAAACTTACGAGATTTTCCCAAAAGGTGCAAAGGCGGCTGTGACATCATCAGTGGTGATCTCTGGGCTCAAATCTCCCACAAAAACATGGAAGTGATCTGAAACAACCAAGAAAGATATTCACTTAATAACTTACCTTAAAGATATTCACTATCCTCTAAGAAAGATATTCACTATCCTCTAAGCATCCTGACCTGGTTCTAAAAGAGGGAAGTCACTTTCCTCTAAGCATCCTGACTTGGTTCTAAAAGAGGGAAGTCAAAACGTCAACACTTACTGGATGTATCTTTCTTCTGGCTGCTGGGAGTCGTGGCCCAATTTACTTTGACCTCCTGGAAGTTAAACATTTAAAATAACAGTCACATGCAATGAAAGGTTTTTCCCTGTCCCTGAAAGCCCCTGTAGAAGGGATCCTGCACACCCGATTCAAGAGCAGAGAACCCTACCCTACTTAAAACAAGAGGGGATAGAGCCTTCTCCATAGCCGCCCCCAGGCGCTGGAATAGTCTCCCCCTCCACATCAGATCCACCCAGAGCATCGAGGCTTTTAAGAAACTAGTTAAAACACATCTTGTCTCCCTGGCCTTTGACCTGAGGTGAGCCTCCCGAGTCACGACACTGCACTTTTTGCACTTTTATTTGTATTGCATCTTGTTTTTAGTGTATTTTATCTATTTTATCAGTTTTTTTATCAGTATTTTATCTTGCTTTTCTCTTTTACCAGTGTTTTATCTTTTTATCTGTTAAGCAGCAAAGCCTGAACACAGCAAAGACCTAGGTTCTGGGCCCTGGACAGTCTGGACGGATTGATGGCAGCTGCTGGATTGAAAATCAGGTGTAGTGCTGAGGCACAAATGTGTACATTTCAAGCCTGCAAACTGCGACACTTTAAATGAATGTGCAATAACACTATGTGCAATATGACAACCCTAGGGTACATAAGGTTGCAGAGAATAGGAAATGTTAGGATATGTATAGCATAGCATAGAGTACAGCACAGTGTTTTATTTGTATAGTATAGTATAGTGGATAGTGTACATAGCCTTTATTTATGTAAACCAGCTCCTTTCCCTTCTTCTTTTTTTTCTTTCTTTCCTAGCACCAAGGGAGCCCCCACCTCCCAAATGTCGTTGTTTGGTACCTGTACTATATCAATGACAATAAAGACCATTCATTCATTCATTCATTCAAGCACTTTGGGCGGCTGTTTGTCGTTGTAAAATTGTGCTATATAAATAAATGTTACTTACTTACTTACTGTCACTGTCATACATGTCATTTTAGAGTGCACAAATTACCTTTCCCATTATCTTCCTTCCATTCATGGCCGCCAAGGCGGCAGCAGCATCTCTATGTTCAAAGAATTCCACAAAGCAATAAGGGTCATTGCTTGTATGCTGCAAAACAGAAAATCCAAGAGAAGAAGAGTTCACCCTCCTGCTATCGGGTTGCTGGGAAAAAAGTCAGGAGAGGATGTTATTGCCAGACATATGGAACAGATTTGGAAGTCTGATTATATTACAATATCATTCAGGATTACCCTATCATCGTTCAGTGGCCCTAGACTCCCACATAGGACGGGCGTGTCAAATATGTGACTAATGGTACATCTGCTTGCACAGCGTCTAAGCAAACTAAGTTCATTTATACTCTTATACATCCGATCATTTCAGGAGAAAGTATAATCTGCAGGGAGAGGAGTGACTCTGAGGGTGTGGACAATCTCTGAGGTCAGGGCCATTAGAGACCAACACATCATCATCATCATTCCATGGCCAAACAATTATGTTTTCCTTTTCTATCTATAATAACTCCCAACGATGTTGACACCACAGGCGTGACTAACCTCCCATCGGACACCAGTAGGCTAAACTCCTAAATCTAAGGAGGGGCTCCTCTTCCTTGCTTAATGATAAGGGTGGTGATGATGAAAGGGTTGAGAAAACCAGTGGGACTGCAAACTGCTGCTTGTGCAAGGATCCGATCTAACGTTACATTACAGGTTAACGGCAACGTTTCTAACACACACACACACACACACACACACACACACACACACACACACACACACACACACACACAAAACAAATTCACCTCCCTTTAAGCTCTATTATTTATTGGCAGGTCGTCCACACTAATTAAAGACACAGATTCTCTCTTGTTAGGTATGCCAAAACAGTATAACAGATATTTCTCACCTCAGTAATCATTTTACAACTTTTGCAAGGTCCTATCTGAGTGAACAGCTGAAGGATCAGAATCTCTGTCACGTCTCTGGAGAGATTGCCCACGTATCTGATGGAAGAAAGAGGGAACAATTAAGTGATGCATTTGTTTGGCCAAATGAACTAATTTAGTCTACACACATGTGTATACGCATAGGCTACTTCTTACTGATGTCACTAGTGTAGCATCATAAGCCAGAAAGCTTAGTTGATGGCTTCTTACTAAGCCTGGGACAGACATGTGGCCATGGAGAGTTGTACTCCTATCAAGTGCGTAAAACAGCAACAACAACAACGTTAACCACAAACTTTCCGACATTAAAAGCATGTGTACAACTTTTGCCAGGTCGAAAAGAGTAGAAACGAGTAGAAAAAGAATAACGTGAAACAGTCTAAGTACAGGGTATATACAGGAATCTTGAGGTTAATTTCAATACCTTTCTAAGACTTTTTAAAGACCTTGTCAATATGTTTCCAGACCTCACCGCCACTTCGAGCTGTAACCGTTGACATCAGTGACACCTTTAACTTAACAGTTTTAGTTTGCAATAGACTAGACCACTATCATACAACAGAATGTTCGGTTCATCTTTGTTTTTTAATAAAACTAATAAATTCACGAACTTTTTACTAAAGGTGTTTAGGACAGGACTCAAACTATTTGGACAGAGTCTAATTCAGAAAAAGACCTACAAAATTCAAGACCTCATAAAATCGTGATAAGACTTTTTAATACTTATTAAGGGTCTTGATTTTCCCAAAATTGATTTATCAACTTTTAATACTTTTCAAGACACCGCGGATACCCTGGTTGGGAAGTGTGGATGCGTCACAACAACATGCCATAATTAGGCTGACCCCCACCACAGTGACATGGCTGGTCTGCACAAGAACGAGCTGCGTTCGTAAAGTCGCTTTTGGAACTCTGATCAGCACTCATGGAACGCCTCTTGTCCAATCAAATTACTTGGTCCCTTTATGACGTTGAACCCAGTGTGCGCTCCGGCGCTCTCAGAGCGAATTTACGAACGCAGCCACGGTTACCTTCAGCCCAATGTAACACGCTAGCTGCTAAGCTATCTCTCAACGCCCTCCTCCCGCAGAAGTGCGTTATTATAAACACATGGTGTGTTGAAATGAGGAGGCTAATGGTGGAGGTTAGCAGCGATCTAGCTGGCTGGTTGGCTAACGTTAGTGTGGCCCCAAAACAGTTATAAACTAACGTGATCATGTGTTTCATAACTACTTACAATGTTCTGGGGTGGCACTCGTCCTCCATGCTATCAGGTATCCAAGCCTTTTAAACCACTAACCCTTAACCCTAACCCTAGATCCACTGTCTTATCTATACAATTAACAAGCTAAGAGAAGCTAAGATAATAATAACGCAAACCCGGACAGTCATGGAAGCCGAAAGGTAGCGCTCGATTGATCCACCGGCTGGTGAAACCGGGTAACTTTACCTTGGGCTGCGTTCGTAAACACGCTCTGTGAAATGTGATCAGCACTCGCGGAATGCCTCTTGTCCAATCAAATTACTTGGTCCATTTGTGACGTTGGAACCCAGTGTGCGCTCCGCCGCTCTCAGAGCAAATTTACGAACGTTACCACCGTATACCTACGAACGTACCTTATACCTTATACAGGGTGTAACTACCTTATATCTTATATAACTACCTTATGCCATATGTAACTATCTTATATCTTATATAACTATATAACTACCTTATACCTTATATAACTATATAACTATATAACTACCTTATACCTTATATAACTATATAACTACATTATACCTTATATAACTACCTTATACCTTATATAACTATATAACTACCTTATATAACTACCTTATACCTTATATAACTATATAACTACCTTATACCTTATATAACTATATAACTACCTTATACCTTATATAACTACCTTATACCTTATATAACTATATAACTACCTTATACCTTATATAACTACCTTATACCGTATATAACTATATAACTACCTTATACCTTATATAACTACCTTATACATTATATAACTATATAACTACCTTATACATTATATAACTACCTTATACCTTATATAACTATATAACTACCTTATACATTATATAACTACCTTATACCTTATATAACTATATAACTACCTTATACCTTATATAACTACCTTATACATTATATAGGGTGTAATTGTAGGGTGTAGTGACTACATTATGGGTTCATGTTCTCCTCTTACTGTTGGTTGTGTAGTGGGAGGGAACCAGTTCTGGCACTAGGGGCAGAGGGGAGGATTATTAACGTTGCAACTTCCTGTTTAGATACAAGAGTTTTGGTGATCGATTTCCTGGTCCTGTACGGAGTGTACAAGTTGTTATTTTGATTAAACAGTTATCATTACGTTGCCTACGTCTTTCCTTTTTCCTCCGGCACTACACTGGTGACCCCGACGTGGATTTTTGTTAACGTGATTGTGTACAAAAATCAGCGAGCGAACATTACAATCCTGCAAAATGTCCGGGAGAGGAAGACGTTCAAACCAGCGGCAGCCATCACCATCCCCTGTCAGGGTAACGCGTGGTGCGCACACTCCCACTCTCAAGCTACCAGAGTTCTGGGACTCAACGCCTGCTGCATGGTTTGCTATTGTAGAGGCACATTTTAACAAAAGTGACATCGATGACGGCGACGACCGGTACAACCATGCTGTGGCTATGTTGGGCAGCTCCACCGCAGCTCGAGTGGTAGGTTTTTTGTCTGCTCCCCCGACGACGAACAAATATGAGCGCCTCAAGGCCCTGCTTCTAGAGACATTTGAACTGTCCACTGCGGAGAGGGTGCGTCGCCTATTTGCCATGTCGGACTTGGGTGACGAGAGGCCTTCTGCGCGCATGGAGAGGATGCTAAACCTGCTCGGTACAGAAGACCCCATGATCCTCTTCACAGAGCTGTTCATGCGCACATTGCCAGCTCAAGTTAGGATGGCGCTGGCCAACACCGCCATCATGGAGCCCCGCGCCCTGGCCAGGGAGGCGGACCGGTTCGTCTTGGCCATGCCTCAACGGTCCCCCGACCTGCTCGCTCCCGCGGCCGCCCCGCCACCCGACCGTCGCAGGAGAGCGAAGGATGACGCCAGACCTTCTGGCCAGCAGGGTAACGCTGCGGGCCATTGTTTCTACCACGCCACTTTTGGCGCCAAGGCCAAACGGTGCCGCTCACCCTGCACCTTCGGACCGACGGGAAACGGCGGGGCCGGCACTCAGTAGTGGCCCTGAGCGCTGGCGTCACCAACAGGCTGCTCTTCATACAAGACACCGCCTCTGGTCGCAGTTTTCTTTGTGACACAGGTGCCCAGTGGAGCATCATTCCGGCAGAGAGATCGGATGTGGCGAAGGAGGAGCGTGGTCCGCAGTTGGCAGGCGCGGACGGCACACCTATCTGCTCTTATGGCACTAGGGCGGTGGACGTGTGCTTCGGAGGACAATGCTTTTCGTGGGATTTTGTCATAGCGGCTGTCACATTTCCCCTCCTTGGTGCGGATTTTCTGTGCGCCCACAACCTGTTGGTGGACGTGGGGAACAGGCGCCTGGTCAACTCACAGACTTTCGCTTCCTTCGCCTGTACGCAGGGGGAGGCGGTCTACAGCGGGTGGTCCAATACGCTCGCCGAAAGTGACCAGTACCTTCGGCTGCTCGCCGAATTCCCCGACCTTACCAAGCCCACCTTCTCCGCGCCCACGGTGAAACACGGAGTGGAGCACCACATCGAGACCGAGGGGCCTCCCCTCCACGCCAGGGCCAGGCGCCTCAACCCGGAGAAGCTGGCCATCGCCAGGGCGGAGTTTGCGCATATGGAGCAGGTGGGCATCGTTCGGCGCTCGAGCAGCCCCTGGGCGTCTCCCCTGCACATCGTCCCTAAGTCAGACGGCGGGTGGCGCCCGTGTGGGGACTACCGCCGCCTCAACGACGCGTCCAAGCCTGACCGCTACCCGGTCCCACATGTCCAGGACTTTTCAGCGAACCTGGCAGGCAAACGCTTCTTCTCCAAAGTGGACCTGGTACGGGGGTACCATCAGGTGCCGGTGCACCCCGAGGATGTCCCTAAGACGGCCGTAATCACGCCATTTGGACTCTTCGAGTTTCTGCGGATGCCGTTCGGCCTGAAGAACGCGGCGCAGACCTTCCAACGCCTCATGCACTCGGTGCTCCGGGACCTACCATTCCTCTTCGTCTACTTGGATGACATCCTCGTCGCAAGCACCACGGAGGAGGAGCACCTGTCCCACCTCCGGGCCCTTTTCACACGGCTCAGCCAACATGGGCTGATTGTCAATCCGGCGAAGTGTGAGTTCGGACGGAACACCATCGACTTTCTCGGGCACCGGGTCTCCGCAGAGGGGGTGACCCCCCTCCCCTCGAAGGTGGAAGCTGTCGCTGCTTTCCCGCGCCCCAGCACAATCAGCGAGCTCAAGGGGTTCATCGGGATGGTGACCTTCTACTATCGCTTCCTCCACCACATCGCTCACATCCTGCGGCCTCTGTACGATGCCCAGAAGGGCAAGACTCTGAAGCAGCCGGTGGACTGGACGGCGGAGCGTGTCAAAGCCTTTCAGGACACCAAGGCGGCCCTGGCCCGCGCTGCCATGTTGGCCCACCCCTCGCCCTCGGCACCCACTGCTCTCACCACGGACGCCTCTGACTTTGCTGTGGGAGCGGTGTACGAACAGTGGGTTGGGGACGCCTGGCAGCCTCTTGCATTCTTCAGCCGCCAGCTGTCTCCCAGAGAGCAAAGGTACAGCACATTCGACAGGGAGCTCCTCGGGCTGTGGCTTGCTGTCAGACACTTCCGTTTTTTACTGGAGGGCCGCGAGTTTACGGCCTACGTGGACCACAAGCCACTCACGCACGCCATGTCCAAGGTGGCGGAGCCGTGGTCCGACCGCCAACAGCGCCAGCTCGCCTACATATCCGAGTTCACCACAGACATCCAGCACGTTGCTGGGAAGTCCAACCAGGTCGCGGATTGTCTCTCCAGGGCGGTGGTTGGTGCGGTCCAACTGGGTTTGGACTACGCGCGCATGGCTGCAGACCAGGCCGCCGACCCCGCCGTCCAGGCTCTCAAGTTGTCGGACACAGGACTGCGCCTAGAAGAGGTGGTTTTCGGTGACGCAGGGGCCACGCTCCTGTGCGACGTCTCCATGGGTCAGCCACGACCGGTGGTCCCCGCCAACTGGAGGCGCCCCGCCTTCGAGGCGATACACGGCTTGTCTCACCCTGGTAGGAAACCGTCCTCGCGGCTGGTGTCAGAGAAATTCGTCTGGCATGGGCTCAAGAGGGATGTGAGGGCCTGGGTAGACACGTGCATCGCCTGCCAGCGCGCCAAGGTGCATCGACACGTCAAGGCCCCCCTGGAGCAGTTCTCTGTGCCTGAGCGGAGGTTCGATCATGTCAACGTGGACCTGGTAGGGCCGCTGCCCCCCTCGCACGGATACACCTATCTCTTTACCATGGTGGACAGGACGACTCGCTGGCCGGAGGCAGTTCCGCTCTCCTCAACGACAGCCCCCGACCTGGCCCGGGCGTTCATCGCGGTGTGGGTCTCCCGCTACGGCACCCCTGCTGATCTCTCCTCTGACCGTGGCTCACAGTTTACTTCAGAGCTGTGGGCAGCGGTGGCGGAGAATCTGGGGGTCAAGCTCCACCGCACAACCGCCTATCACCCGCAGGCGAACGGGCTCTGTGAGCGTTTCCATCGATCCATGAAGGCCGCCCTTCGAGCCAGCCTCACGGACAGCAACTGGCTTGACAAGCTGCCGTGGGTCATGCTGGGGCTCAGGACAGCGCCTAAGGAGGACCTCCAGTCGTCGTCCGCTGAGCTGGTGTTTGGACAGCCGCTGCGGGTCCCCGGTGACTTCATTCCCAAGTCAACGGAGCCCTGGTCCGCCGCCGCTCAGCGCGCCTCCCTGCTGGACAGCGCCAGGACCTTCGTCCCGGTCCCGACTACGCAGCATGGTGTCCCTACTTCGAGGGTGCCCCCGGAGCTGCACTCGGCGAGGTTCGTTTTCATTCGTCATGATGGCCACAGGACTCCACTACGTCCTCCTTATGACGGGCCTTTCCGTGTCATCGAGGCCGGAGCCAAGAACTTCATGGTTGACATGGGGGGTAGGCCTGAGTGTGTGTCCGTTGATCGCCTCAAACCGGCCCACTTGGACCTTGAACTGCCCCTGGACTTGGCCCTGCCACCGCGCAGAGGCCGGCCTCCAGTCCTACCTCCCCTGCAGCGCCCTGGCCATTCCCCCCTCCGACCCCGACAACCCCCCGCAGCTCGCGAGCCCCCGGTCGTCACTGCCCCCCGTCCTTCCCTGCAGGAGGACGTGATGGGCGATGTCACACCTCCTCCCGCACCTCCTGACTTTACCTACGATCGTAGGGGCCGGGCCATACGCCCTCCTCGCCGTGAGGATTTCCAATATTGAGGTGAACACTGGGGGGGCTGGTGTAGTGACTACATTATGGGTTCATGTTCTCCTCTTACTGTTGGTTGTGTAGTGGGAGGGAACCAGTTCTGGCACTAGGGGCAGAGGGGAGGATTATTAACGTTGCAACTTCCTGTTTAGATACAAGAGTTTTGGTGATCGATTTCCTGGTCCTGTACGGAGTGTACAAGTTGTTATTTTGATTAAACAGTTATCATTACGTTGCCTACGTCTTTCCTTTTTCCTCCGGCACTACAAGACCGCAATTCGGGGCGTTTCTTGATATCAGGACACGCCCACTGATCGCTGCTATTGATCTGTTCCCACACTGTCGCACACTGTTCATATTTACGAGACATAAGGAATGCTTTAGACATTATAGGAGTTGCATTTGTGTTGTTGTTTAATATGGTTGACTGTCTATGTATGGCAAATGATCCAAAACTATTTATTAGAATGCACATTTATGTTCACAATTGTTTTTATGTTGAGTTGAGTATTCAGAATACCCAACTCAACGTACATGTACATTTAGTTGACTGACATAATCACATATTGTATATATTCACATATATCACACCGTATTCTAACATGTTACTTGTGTTCTTAGTTTCTGTGAATAAAAGGACTGTACATTGAGACAGACACTATTTCCAGGTAAATAGCAAGTGTACTGCAAATCAATCCAAATCAATCAGTTCTTTCTACAAAGTTACTATGAGATGTGCTGATAAGACCGATTAACATTAGGCTAACATTAATGAAACATTTAAAATGCTGCACTGTCCCTTATACTGTTACTTAGAGTACTGTAGCTATTTTCCATACCAAAAGCAAACCAAAATACCATTTGTAAAAAGCTTGGAGGGGTTTAGCAGGACGCTCCGCCCTCGCCGTTTGACTCGTTTGGTTAAACCTGGGTTGAGTCTAATCGAATGTCACCATGCGTAACGCGCTCGTAAATACGCTGTGGAATTCTGATCAGCACTCATTGAATGCCCCTCTGCTCTTGTACAATCAAATTACTTGGTCGCTCTATGTATGACGTTGAAACCAGTGTGCGCTCCGGCACATTCAGAGCGTATTTACGAACGCACCCTTAGTTGATGATCATCTGTTCCATTCATTATCATTTCATAAATCAAAATCATGTTACCAGCGCTATGAAGATGTTGTCAAGTGTGTCCGAATAGAGGGGTCTTTTATTTTGTAGTGGTATTACTGGGTGGTAAAATAAAGTAATAAAGTGCGTCTTTGTAGTGCACTGGTTATTAATATTATGGTTATGTTCTTATTATATTATTATTAAGTTATTATAATAATTGTTATTATTATGGTTATTATTATTATTTCAAAACGTGTCTCATGATCTAATCTCGGATTACAGTTGTGTCATTTCCAGTGTAGCGATTAGCCTACAATGTCAGAATGAACTGTATAAAAATAGCATATATTATTGTAGCCACCTGCGTGGGAAATGATGTTCATTTCCAAGAGATCCATTCTAGGCTACAGGCAAAACAGAGCGCAACACATGTCGCCCACACGTCGGGCTGGAACTTTCTGAATCTTGATCCACCAGACAACGTTGATCTTCCTGCTATTTCTAGAACCTTCCCTCCCCTCCTCCCCACACGTCACCGTGCGGAATGTATTAAAGGGTCCGTTCACTGTATCAAATGGCACAGTAGTATCCAAGACCAAGGGATATCTGAACAGCATGAAGACACAGTCCCCTATGGTAGTAATGGCCACCAGCGACCCTCCTCTCCCCCCGGGATGGGAGATCAAAATTGACCCGCAGACCGGGTGGCCTTTTTTCGTGGATCACCACAACCGCGCAACAACATGGAATGACCCGAGACACGATGGTAAAAAGGTACGTGTAGTTAGTAGCCTACAGTAACACACATGAAGAGTAACTGGAAAAAGCTCTGGTTGAAAGTTTGCGGTGTCCATGCCATGATGACCAGGGGCTGACAGCTCCTGTGAGGAGGGTCTCTCCAGGAAGGCACGACGTCGATCACGCGCTTGATTCAGTCCCTATAATAACCTTTATTATAGGGAGAACGGAGCCTAGTCAGCGAGCGTCATTTCTCTAAAATCGCGCATAATATTTTGGATTTGTTTATTCTTGATGTAATCATATATTGGTGTCACAAACCACTGTCGGAAATCCCAAACCACTTGCATGAATAACCTGGCTTAGCCTAGTGTACTATCTATGCCCATTAATATTATTATGTTATGATCTAAGCGTGGCTGGTTTGTTGGTGACGCACTGCAGTCGTGTAAAGCCTTGACTGTGAACGTTGACATCTCCACAATGTTTATTTAAAGCTTTGGGAGCTACGCAGACAGCGTTTGTTCAGATTTCCAACTTTTCCTTACAAGGGGGTTTGAGGCGGATCCGTCTCATCACAGTTGCAGGCTTAGTGAAGGAGAACGACTCATTGAATTAAAGGAAGACCTTTAGTAAATGGTGTTATTTAATTTAACTACACTGTTTGACTATGTGATTGAACTTTGATGTTGAAGGATTGGTAGTAGTAGTTAGCTCTATGCACGCCAGTTGGCATCTGCCATGAGATCAACACTTGCTGTTGTCCAAAGTTAGTGTCACGAAGAATCTGCTGGAAAGACACAGCTGTCAGGGGATAAAATTGGTGCAATGCTGGCAGTCCTACAGGGTCTCTGCCAAAATGGTGGAGGGCGAAGGGTCGTTCAAAGCTATGTATGTGTCATAATGTCACAGATGTTGTTGCAAAGGGGGGGGGGGGGGGGGGGGGGGGGGGCGGAGTAAAAAAGTATACAACTATAGGATTACCCTTATACTTAATTGTAATCATTAATTTTCATGTAGTTTTTCATTTTCATAATCTGCCCATACTTGGTTGTAACACAGGTCCACTGTCCAGCCATGTGGTAAATTCTTGGCCTTACTCAACTGGGTGGAGTTGTTCTATCTAGACTATATCTATCAGCCTGTAAGCCTGTGGCCTATGGAGCAGAATCTGGTCCCCCATTTCAAAGCTCTTCTTTGCGACACACTCCTACACATTGCCTACTAACGTTGTTTCAGCTTTGTCTTTTCAACATCTTTATTATTGTTCTGAGCAACACCTTGCCAGCAAGCATATACCGATGACAGTAGCTTAACATTCTACTGTAATGTGTGTCTGTGTATTTAGATGAATCAATTTGTTCCTACACATACCTTATTTATCAAAATATTATATTTCATGGTCAATATTGTACCCAGTTAGACTGCAAGCACCACTGAGCTAGCCTAAATGCTTGGATGATGAAGCCACATTGCGACATACTTTGTTAAAGACTGAAGACAAAACATTTGTGAACAATTGAATTACATCAGTGCCAATATATTGCTTCTTAAATTTATATTTGTTTATTTTAAAATGTATATTTTTGTCGCTGTCAGGTGCTTCACTGTGACAGCTTTACTGGTTGTCCTGGCGACCACCATGGCAGTAGATTTTTATCTCAACTTATTACTGATACTTTTCACCAGAACAATGCCATATTTGATGATGACAAATTCAGAAAAATAGTTTTTGAGTTGAGAATTTGAGTTGTGTACACACAAACCTTGTGTGTATTTGTTTGTTTGTTAGTTAGGTTATGTACACAACTAAAATTCTTGGCTAGTTTATTGGCTAGTGTAATAGCTTACTCTATAAGGCATTACAACTTGCAATTGGATTATGAGTAGTTTCCTCTCTGTGGTCAGGGAAGTGATACTTCTGACATCTCCCAGGGATATTTCACATTATACCTAATGCCTTTTCTCTTTGCATACCTCCAGAGTAGACTCCAGTTTGGTTCAGCCTCTAGCAAACAGCTCTTTTGTGCTGTAAATGAAATCTCCGTAACACTCCTAGTCCTAGGGTGGAGGAAATTGTCTTTCTCTCTTACTGAATGTTGTATGTTTTCTCCAATCCCCAAAACAAAAACTATGTAAACATCAGGTTTCATAATGCTGTATAGAAATGTCATCCCTTTGTATAGGCTAGTTTGGGCTTCACCGTATAAAACCATTTTACACAATCGGCGTTGACGCTTATATTAATGTCACATTTAACAATTCTGTGATTGTGTTTTTCAGGTCAGTCCGTTACCTCACAATGGCCCTAGTGTGCCGCCAGAGCCGAGCCTTCAGGAGCAGCAGAAGACCTTCGTAAGGGAGATGAAGCACCCCACCCTCCGCCAGGGTTACATCCCCATCCCCGTCTGCCATGAAGGTGCAGACCTCCGGCAGCATCAACACCCGTGTTTTTCCTACATCCAGCCGGCCGCTTTACAAAACGTTCGGGCAGATGGACGGACGCCCTCCCCCACCCCGACACTTCACTGCAGGCCCAGATCCCCTTTACAGGTTCCGTCAGAGAGCTGTCTTCCCGAGCCCTGCATGTCCTGTTCACCTGTTTCACAAGGACCTGAGGTGAGATTTGACTTCAGGCTTTATCTCACTTGAGATATAAGAAACAAGTGTAAGCCTTACTTTTATATTCATTAATTCATTCACCTTTATTCAACCAACCTCATTCACATCAACCTTTATTTAAACTCAAAAGTCCACTGAGGTTCCCCTCTTTTACAGAGACGACGAGTGACGAGATAAAATAACATAGTAGATAAAACAAGTAAAACATAATCACATGCACAGAATAAAATCAAGAATAAAAAGCAAGGGGCAATTAGGTGGCGTAGTGGATTAAGCGCTGACCATGTACCGCAGAGACATATCCTGCATGTCATCCCTCCTCTCTCTCTCACCCATCCTTCCTGTCATAATCTCTACTGTATCTGTCATTAAAAAGAAAAAATATGAGTGGGGCTGCCCCACTCAGAAAAAATTACTTAAAAAAAAAAGAAAGAATAAAAAACAAGGATAAGAGAATAAAAACTAAGAATAAAAAGATTAAAAAAGATCAGCTAAAACAATTACAAACTGAAGTGCAGTGATTATAGATCAAAGCCTCGAACTGTGCACGTTTGGAAGTAGGCCTACATCAATCTTTAAAGTGCGTTGCAGATCATTCCAAGAGCGAGGAGTACTAAAGCTAAAGGCAGACTTTGTACTCGGGGGACAGTAAACATAAGTAAATAATTTGCACATGTAGGATAAGGACCAAAGTTCAATTCTATATTTCCAAGAAGGTTTCATGCAGGTATATCTCATGTTAGGATTATGATCTTATTAGTTACCTTCGGCTAGTATTAGTGTTCGATGTTGGACTCAAATGAAACATCTGCAATATATAATTGTGTTTCATCTGATACACATTTTGTCTTGTCTTTTCATTCCCCTCAGGTCCATAATGTCTCCCTCCATCAGCCTCCCAGGCCCAGTAGCACAGGTCTCCAGGCAGGTTACATCCCCATCCCGGTGTTCCATGAGGGGGCTGGAGGTCAAACACAAACCCCACCCAACCCCACTCTCTACACCCAGCGCTTCCCTTACTCAGAGCCCCAGCCCTCCTTCCACCGTATGCAGCCAGAAGAGTGGAGTGCTCATCATGGGGCGGCCATGCCCCCTCCCCGGGATCGGGCCTCTCCAATTCCACCTCCCCAGCATCGTGAGGCTGTCCCCGTCCATCTCCCTCCCCACATGAGGAGCCAGTCTCCTGTAAGAGCACAGGTCATGGGAGAGAGACCACAGGTACATGTTTTCTTATTACTATGCTTTCTGTATCAACTGAAAAGTCTTATATAATATGTATATTACCAACAGACAAATGCCAAAGTTACAAATTTGACATACTCCTTCTCCATTTGATGTTGAAGACCCTTTACTCATATTCCCTCTACATTCCCCAGGTTCAACAGTATATTCCACAGAGGGAGTGCCCCCACAAAGTGGAGGGGGAGGAGCTAAGCCCCCTTCCCAGACATGAGATGCCTCAGTTTCCCCAAACTGTACAAAAAGAAGCTGACACACAGCAGCCCCAACAGCCCCAACAGCCCCAACAGCCACAACAACCACAACCACAACCACAACCACAACCACCACAACCACGCCAGCAACCAGTACAGGCACAATTCCAACCCCCACAGCAACCCCAGCAACCACAACAGGCACAATTCCAACACCCACTGCAACCACAACAGGCACAATTCCAACACCCACAACAACCACAGCAACCGGCAACACCGGTCACTGTCCAGATGCCGAAACCAGAACCCCAGGACCCTGCGCCTCCTCCACAAGAGGTCCTGCCTCCAAAACCAGAGAATGAACCAACCGCTCAGTGCCCAAGTCACCCGGGCTTGGCGAAAGTACAACAGATAGTGGAGAGAGTGGCCAAACTGGAACAAGAGGTGAAATGCTTTGATGGGAAGAAGTACGATAAGAGGTACTTACTGCTGGAGGAGCTGTTGACCAAAGAGCTTTTGGCATTGGACTCAGTGGACCCAGAGGGACGATTGGATGTGCGGCAGGCACGACGCGATGGAGTCCGTAGGGTCCAGACCAACCTAGAGGACCTGGAGCTGCTGGACGAGCGGCCGTCAGGGCTACTCAACGAGTCCTCGATGGAGGGTGACAGTCCGCCACAGAAGGGAGAACCCACCATGATCAGTCAGGCAAATGTAGAGATGGCTAGGGAGATATCGTAATGACTGCACAGCGTCAGAGCAAATATGAGGAAGAACGTAATCAGATTTGATATAGAAATAGGCTTCTCCAACTCCCTCTTTCTTCTGCAGATATCAGTTATATATAAGATGCATGCGTTAATTAATCAACAGTGTTAGTATTTTCTGGCATTCACCACGTATTATGTGATGGTTTACTGAGTGAAATCACGTATTCATTCGTTGTTGCCTTTTTTCGCTGAGCCAATGTCTTGTGTAACATGAACATTGTCATGGTTAAAGTGTCAGTAACAAAGTTCCTTGCTGAATGGAGATTAAATAAGAGGCCTTTATCCATAAGAAAACATTAAGAAAATAACTGTTTTTATTTTTGTATATGACATAGATGCCTTCTGGACCATGTGATGTGGTTGCGTTAAAGCTATTCAATACAACTTCAATGATAAGACCTCTTGTCTCGATAAACCTATTTAAGTGGTTATTGTGAGAGATGTCTAATGTTGCACTCCTATTTTTCTAAGCCATTACATGGACATGTACCTCAGACCCCTTCATATAAAAGAAATGGGACAAATGCAATCAAATGTTTTGCCTCATCTGACAGAAGGCCATGACAAGGCTGACTCTTTCTTTTCCTCTCACTTTTCACAGTTACACGTCACACCTATACTGAACCCCAAACAAATATCTATCTTGTTTGCTTTGCTAGCCTACAACTTATTATTGGTGTCTTACTTATTTTTTGCTGTCTTGGCACTTGGCACAGTGTCACTGTTATAATAGGCATATGAATGATTACACTAATGATGGGATCTTGTAATGTAACATGCTGAAAGTTCGACAATTCAACCCCCCCATATCAACATTCAACTGTCATTTCAATGACTAGATTGTTTGAATGATTTTACATGTATACGTTTACTTGTATCAGTCCATAACATTAATATATTTTATCAAAAGATTATATTGTCATCATTTGTGAATTCAATTACACATGATGAATTAATGATGGTGATAATGACAGAAATGGATGTGAGCTGTATCTTACATGAGAAGGGGGAAGTGAGACTATCAGTATTAGCTGCTAATCAAGAATCACAATGTAAAGGGTTTCAGAGTATAAATGTTAGTGTCAAACTACTGTATGTTTTATCACAGCTTGTGAGTTGCAGGTTGTTGCAGTGTTAAAAGCTTTGGGTCACGTTGGCATGGTTGCAAATAAAATGTATTTGACATTGTCTATGTTTGAGTGATCCTTTCTGCTATTAAGTTGTCCAATCACATTCCTGCAAATCTTCTCCCTTGGCAGCAACACCATCACCTCACACACCTCTGATTGGAGGAGCCATGCAGCCAATGCATGAATTGAAATGCTAACTGACGGTGGTATTGTCAAGAGGAAGGTGTCAAGAGGAAGGTCAAGAGGAAGGTGTGACCAGACCCAACAATGCAGATGAGCTGAAGGCCGCTATCAAAGCAACCTGGGCTTCCATACACCTCAGCAGTGCCACAGGCTGATTGCCTCCATGCCACGCCGCATTGATGCAGTAATTCGTGCAAAAGGAGCCCAGACCAAGTATTGAGTGCATCAATGGACATACTTTTCAGAAGGCCAACATTTCTGTATTATAAACCCTTTTTTTGATTGGTCTTATTGGTCGTTCTAATATTTTGAGATACTGGATTTTTGATTTTCCTGAGCTGTAAGCCGTAATCATCAACATTAAAACAAAAAAGGCTTGAAATATTTCACTTCATGTGTAATGAATCTAGAATATATGTTTCACTTTTTGAATTAAATTATGGAAAATAAAAAAAACTCTCCACAATATATATATATATATATATAATATTTTTTTTTTTTAGATGAACCTGTAAGTATATCTTCTTCAACTATTTTTAAATTTCAATGTATGACACATCATTTGAAAACTTCCTGGACGAGAGCCGGATCCAGGACGTCCAAAGCCTGACCCCAGGACTGTTCCTCGGGCCCAATCCACCAAGTACAGCGGGCTCGGCAAAACAACCGCCAGGCGTCATCTTTTTCTTGGGGGTAATACACCTTAACAACCACCAGAGGGCAGCATAGCCAATTCTAATGTCTAGAGTAGACTTTAGTCTACCTCAATGACACGAACACATTTAACTTGTTAATATTGTGTTGTTGGGGAGATGGCAGCTGGCTACTGATGTGTACATGCAGCTAATTGCTAGTCATATGCAGCTGATCACAATGTAATATTTTGGCAATGATTAAACATTTTAGAGAGAGGCCCATGATGAACAAGATTCAGCACTGGAGCGGCTCGGCCTCATGGGAAACGTAGTTCATGAGAGCTCTTTGCCGGTTACTAAACTCCTCACTTTTTTGTTGTGCATTTATACCACACATTTATTGTCATTGTGTATTTTAAGTCTTATAACACACATGCAAAATAGTTTGTGAAAGAGACAAAAGAATACGTTATGTGAATGAAGGTAAGTAATAAGATATGAGTAGCTCTCGGCCACTTACATTTTTTCAAAGTAGCTCTCAGATGAAAAAAGGTTGGAGACCCCTGATTTATGCTGATACATGCCTGCCATCTAGTGGACATTTAAGGGTACGACCAGGTAGGGGGATATTGCTTGTAACTAACACAATCCTCATTCCTTCCCTCTCTCTAACTAACCTAATCCCATAGTAACCTTCATAATTCAGTTTTAGATATGTATTTTCTTTATGTGGCTAACACAACTCCAATTAAACTGCTTCATGAAGTTAAAGTTAATAAATGTATAGTAATAATCACTTTAATCACTGTAATTACTTTGTTGTTTAGTAACAGGGAGGGAGGGAGAATGTATGACCATCTTTCTTCAGTAGGCCTACCATTTATAGCTCATGTATATTTCTAATGATTCCTTATATGTCTTGTATATGATTCTTGTTATGATTCTTGTATATGATTCTTATTATGATTACATTTCTTTTTTTTTAAATTTGTTTTTTTCAGATTTTATCCCTTTTTCACCCAATTTGGTAGCCAATTGAACCCAACCTAGCATCCAATTATCCCCTGCCTATTGCATAGGATCCGCCGCACGACCCCGTGGCCGGCAGTCCCAGAAGAGGCCGCCAGGCAGACTAGCTGACTGGCTCCTCGAGCCCAGCACCGTTATTCCGGCACCCAGGGGGCGGTGTTGCGCGACGGATCCTTGTCCAGAAATACTCCTATACCGCCCTCGGAAGCGGCCGCCCAATATGCCGCTTCCCGTGTGCCTCGGCCATATCTGGATCTGGCGAGCCGGGATACGAACCCCGGCCCCGGTGGGCAGCATGCACTAGTGGCCAGTGCGTAGACCGCTACACCACCGCGGGGCTATGATTACATTTCTATTGGGATATTGCCTCAGGCATGGCTGTAAACATGCTTAGCTACTATATTTGTTGCTGTAATCGCAGTTGCTTCTAGCTATGATATTGTTAAGACCACTTATCTAGTTACACAATCTTCAGCATAACAAGTTCATAAGATATGAAAAATGCACAAGCAAAAGGAATGGTCCAAATTATTTAATTTTTAAGTTTTGATGCATCCTCTGGAGGCGTCGTCACAGCCGCCACTGTGCCGGGCACTAGAGACAGGAGAGAGAGTTCATATGAGCTTCACCAGGCCTATCGCTACAGAATAGAATACGTCATTAGTTTAGTTCGTATGTCCTTGGTCTATGTGTTCTATATGTTGACTTACCTCTGCTGTGTCCATCGTCGTGAAGACGGTTACTGGGTCTCGTTGGACGGAGACTGTCTGCATGGACAGCAGCTGCCAAGGCTCCTCAAAGATTTGAGAATCCGCTGGAGGAGGGAACGCTTCTTGGGCTTTGAAGCTCCGCTCCCCTCACAAGGCGTCGTCACAGCTGTCACTGGGCTGGCCGCTAGAGAGAGGAGAGAGAGTTCATATGAGCTTCACCAGGCCTATAGCTACAGAATAGAATACTTCATTAGTATGGTTAGTATGTCCTTGGTCGATGTGTTCTACATGTTGACTTACCTCTGCTGTGTCCATCGTCGTGGGCAACCTCAATGCCCTCCTGTCCTGGGGCTGGAGGCGGGACACTTACCTTCATATCCTCCTGTCTTGGAGCTGGAGGCTGGAGACCTACCTTGATGTCCTCCTGTCCTGGGGCTGGAGCCTGGACACCTACCCGGTTGGTCCTCTTGCACTATATCAGTTGTTACAGAAGAAGAATCAATGACAGAACATATCTCTTAAAACCCCATTATTCCAATGCATAGATTGTCTGCTGTTTTATGATAAACTGGTAAGACTTATCTCTTATAAATTCACTGTATATTTCTGTTTTACCTTGCGCATCACCATTGAAAGGAATTTCCAGAATTTTCCTTTCTTCTTCTTCCCACTAGCATCCCTCTGAGGCTGTGTGACCGAGGCTGTGGAGGTGTCGGATCCCACTGATAGGGCCATCACCTGGTTGACCAGGGCACTGGAGAACAGATCCACTGTCTCGTTGTAGATCTCCGAAGAGCTGGTGGACAGCAGGCTCTTGTGGCTGGAGACTCTGGTCGGGGCGTTGCTGTTGGAAGCTCCTCCCACCTCCATGCTCCATGATGAGGGAGGGACGATCACGGGAAGAAGCAAACGCTTCACCGACTCCTCGGCAAAGGCGTAGAGCACCTCAGAGCACACCGTCGCACGCGTCTCTGCCGGTGTCCGTTTGGACAGAACACTGTCCGACACACTGGTCCCAACGTCCACTGGCAGACTGCTGTGGAGTAACATCAGCCCCTGGAGTCTGTCCACAAGGGCGTTGGTCAGGGTGCGGATCCCCCCCTGGGACAGAAGCTCCTCCCGTCTGGTGAGGTCAGCTCCGGGAGAGGTGACCTCTTGAAGAGCCGTCGGGTCCAGGTGGTCCATCAGGACTTGCACCACGTCGGCCATCGGCTGTTTGGAGTCACTGACGACGGAATCCTCCGGCACAGACTCGTCAGAGGTCGCGCTTCTGACGACGGGGAAACTGCTTTCTGCTGGAAGCTCTGTGGGAGGCTGACATGTGAGACTACCCTCACTACACACCCTCTCTACACTCTCCAGCAGAGATCCTACAGCACTGTGCCATTTCTGTAGCTCCACTGAGGTCTCCATTTTCCCTGACTTTACCACCATGTCACCCTGAATGGCGACCAGGATCTGGCTAATGCTGTCTCTAGCCTTAGCCATCGATGCACTCTGCTCAGAGGCATCCATCTCACGCCGAGTGAAGAACTCCTTCAGCTTCCTCTTCAGATCTCTGAAGATGGTCTGCGCTGTAGACCACAGTCTCAGCTCCGACACACCATCACTAGCACTAAGCCCACTAGCCTCGGACACCTCAGAGGCCTCAGTGTGTGTGGGCAGCACACTGGGACCAGCTGAGGACTCCTCGTCCTGGAACAGGCCCTTCACACTGTTCACAACCATGCCGACGAGGTCTAAACTGAGGGAGCATCTCTCTGATCTCAAGAGAACATCCCTCACTTTCTCAGTGGCTTGACTCTGAAAGTCCTCCTTGGACAGTTCGCTCACGACTGCCTTTGGAGACACGCACAAACTCTCTGATGAGGAGGAGGAGTACTCCGTTAACCATGTTAACACGTCCTCCACAAACTTGCAGGCAGCGAGGGATTCATCAGATGCCGTTGGTCCAGCGGAGGCTGTCCTCTCGTCTTCTGTCTTATAAAAGAGGAGAATCTCGCTCAGAACCTCTTTGGTCGTGCGGTCGAGTTTGAGCTGGCTCACCGGAGGGCTCTGCTGAGCCAGCATCGGTAAAGAGCATTCACTCTGACATCTATGCAGCTCTACTCCAACCAGTGAGGTGGATGGAGCCAGCATCGGTAGAGAGCATTCACTCTGACATCTATGCAGCTCTACTCCAACCAGTGAGGTGGATGGAAACAGAGGCTCACTGTGAGAAGACCCCGCTTTTACCAGAGTAGATCCATGGATGAATCTATCCTGGTCTGAGGGCAGTTTGCTCTTCTGGCTTGTGCCTTTAAAAGACAACAGCCGCGCGAAGAATGCTCCCAGCCTTCTCTGAAGCCTCTGAACTAGGGTCAGGGCAACAGGCAGAGACTCCTCCTTTGAAGCACCAGACCCAGCTGAGTGAGTGATAGACCTCATGTCTGCCACAAACTCATCAACAATGTCTGAGGCCTCCTCCGTGGTTATATCTATAGATATAATGCTATTCCGGCATAGAATTGCACTCACGGCCTTGGTGGCTTCGGAGTGAAACTCCTCACTCTTCACACTCCTGAGGTGTCCCACACTGCAAGAGGAGGACACGCGTCTATGCGGTGCTCCAGCAGAGGATCCGTCCTCATCAGAGACAGAGCTGATCGTGCTGATCTTCTCTGCCAACTGTCTGAGCATGTCAGCTGCCCCCTGATCAGCAGTGCTGCAGGACTCCACCGTCTCAACGATGGCAGTCATGACGTCTGCCGCCACTGACCCCAGGTCGGTCTTAGAGGTCGTGACCTTGACCTTTGGCACCACTGGTTTGGTGATCCCCAACTCCCGGAGCTTGGTGCACACCACGTGCAACATCCTCCTAGCCGCGGACATGGTGGTGTCCCTGTCGCAGACTATCAGGGTGGACTTATCTGACCTTGATAAGGAGATTATCAAGGAGACGTCCGAGTTCACCTGCTTCAGGACGTCTCTCACCACAGGTCTGGTCAAATCAAATGGGCCAGAGGAGATAGAGCCCAGTGATTGGAGGACGGTGTCCTCTGTGATCCCAAAGTGGACCTGGAGTGGATCATCCAGGGGAGGTGATCCTCCGGACACACATTGCTGCAAAGTCTGGGAACTTCAAAATAAAGACAAATATGACATTAAATTCAAACGAATTCAACTTTATCAATCCCTGGGGGATAAAAGCATAAGAGTAATCACATTGGTGGCTCACATGAGATTCTGATGTAGTGGAGAGAGATTTGACCTTCGACAGTACGTTGTTACTTGTTATTCTGATTATTGTTGGTATTTTGTCAATGGTCAAAACATTTCATCACCCAAAAAATAATTGTATTATCAGCATTGATAAAGTCCAACACTTTAACTGTGCAACAAACATTTGGTTCTAAAACAAAACAAAGTAAAAATGATCATCATCATGTTATGATCATAGTAGTCATTACGTAGAGGCGTGGCTGTGATTATAGCATACCTCGCAGAGGAACACCTTGACGGGGACTGGGCCTCTCCTTCCTCCAGAGAGGTGGTGGAGGAGAGCTCTGACCCACTCTGAGAGGCTGCAGCATCCCTGGCCTCACTCAGCTCTATGACCCGCTGTAGAGTCGGGAGGAGGACCTCTATGACCGTGTCGGCGACCAGTTGGACAATCTTTCGACCCGTGATGTCAAGCTTCGCCTTGGTCATCTGTGTTCATTCAGAGAGTGAAGAATTAGTTGGTGTTTAGCTTAAAGAAGGTAATCATTTCGATTCACTGATTCACAACACAAACAATGACTGGTATGGTATGCCTGCTAACTCTAAAGTCACACACATCAAATACACTTACAGGGTCTGTCATGCCATCATGGATCACCGTCCACTGCCTGGTGAAGAAACAAGTCAACATTTTCAGTTGTTTTGGTCTTGGCTCACACTTGTTGTACTGTTTATGCGCAGGGTGCAAAATATTGGGTGTGTATAGAAACATAGGGAGCATAGATACAGTAGAGCGCATAATACTGACTCATCAGTGAGACCCTTCATGAACTTCATCAGGATGGGGAAGGAGTCCTGATCTGTGTTGATCAGGGCACCAGCCACGCCTTCCTCCGCCAGCAGCTTGATTACTGCTCCTCTGTCCTCATACTTCGTTCCGGAAGCAGAGGACATCACAGAAGGAGCTAAAAGAACCAAACAGAGAGGATTCTGGGGTTTTATTGCCAGCTATGAAATATAGTCTGTAGTACATTAAGACAATCAATGGTTGTGTTTACAATATTCACACTAGCATACCATGATGGAGCCATTTCCCAGCCTTGCATTCAAAATGATATGTATGGCCATGCATTCATAATGAATGTTAGCATGTGGATATTGGAATGATGTTCAAGTCATTATCATTGTCTGTGATCGGATGTTTAATAGGAATGAAATACATTTTTTCTTCTCATCAAACCAAGTCTTCAACATAGGGACTCTACAGGGCGAAGTCAACAGAAAACTCTCACCTGCATCAGTCTTGGCACTCTTTGCGCTCTTCCTAGCGCATTTAGCGCTCTTCCTCGTGCTCCTACTCTTCACCTGCAACACAACAGAGTTCAGATCGTCACATTCTGGTCAACTTGTTACGTGAAGTCAAAGTAGCTTCAGACACAAAAAGTAGCTTCACATAAAAAACGGATTAAAAGGATGAAAATCTGTCTGACTGAAAATCTGTCTGACTGAACAGTGTTATACAGTACTATACTGCTCTTCACAGTCTATATACTGAGCTCTCAGGTCTTCTGACGCTGGTTTTCTCTGTGTACCACATGTACAAAAGAAGAGATTTGGTGAGGCTGCGTTCTCATTTTATGCACCCAAATTGTAGAATGCACTGCCAGTTTACTTTAGGCATGCAACCTCAGCAAATATGTTCAAGTCAAGACTAAAAACCCATCTTTTTAATATTGCCTTTAAATGACTAAATAATTCAATTAAGATTATAATGATTGGAGCACTTTGAGCTGCAACGTTTGCAGGAAAAGCGCTATACAAATAAAGTTATTCTTATTCTTATTCTTATTCTTCTTATTCTTATTCTTATTATATATACTATAATAGGTATCCTTACTTTTTCTTGGTCCATACTCTCAATCTGCTCGTTGTTGTTAACAATACAACGTGCGATCTGCGATGTAAGATGTCATCCAAGTTGACATCGACCACATGACTGACGACAAGACGCCGCACCGTGGTTTTATAGTGGCGTTTATTACGTCATAATACATTGCGCGCGATTACGTCATAATACATTGCACACAGTGGCGGCCAATCAGAGGCCTGTAGACCATCTTCATGTGGCCCGCCGAAGAAAATGATTTTTTTTTTTAAATGAAAAATATTAAAAATATATATATTTTAAATAAATACTTTATTTATGACTGTCTTGTATCACGTTGGTTATTACATATTAAGGGTTTAACTTTTAACCATTCCGTTTTTTTTTTAAACGACAAGGTGTATTACCCCAAAGAAAAAGATGACGCCTGGCGGTTGTTCTGCCGAGCCCGCTGTTCTTGGTGGATTGGGCCCGAGGAACAGTCCTGGGGTCAGGCTTTGGACGTCCTGGATCAGGGGTTCCTGTCAGACATGTCACTGAATCCTGATGTGATACTTTTAAAAACATGAATGAATAGGATTTAGGTCTAAAATAACCAATTGATATAATAATAAATTGATTATATAAATTGATAGTAAATTAGAAAGAGTACAAATCGAATCATTTCGTGATTAAAAGAGTCCAGTGTTGAGTTATATTCGTAATTTTGAACATGTCACCTCAAGTGTTGAACATGTCACCTCAGTTTCTGCCGCTAGGCGTCACTGTTTTACACCTCCACAGGGTGTAGCTGTTATGTGGATATTTACATATCCACAGTTATCAGTCTATCCAGAATAACTGCCTGTTTCCTGGGCTTTCACCCCTGTACAGCTAGATGTATGCAGCTAATTGCTCGACATATGCAGCTGATCACAATTTAATATGTTGGCAATGATTAAACATTTTAGAGAGAGGCCCATGATGAATTGAGAATCAAGGACCCCAATTGAAATAAGCCAGTGGCTTTCTTGGGTTTTTATCCTGTTAGTTGACCTTGTATGTAATATGTACTTTCATGTACCTACTCCTGCAAATCTTCTAATAAAGTTTTCAATCAATCAATCAAACAAGATTCAGCACTGGAGCGGCTCGGCCTCAAGGGAAATGTAGTTCATGAGAGCTCTTCGCCGGTTACTAAACTCCTAAGATGGATCATTTAAAAAAATACATAAATACATATTTCACAGATTTCTAAACTATTTGTACAGGGATAGAGGGTTGTGGCTTCAGATTTCCGGGATTGGAAAGCTTCCGGGTGATTATGGCTCCCTCAAATCAGGGTTGCCAGATGGGGCGGGTTACCAGGTTTTGGGCCGCAGGTTATTGGTGGATTTACCGTAGCTGTTGTTTAGACTGTGGTTAGGCTGGAAATTGTCAATCCCATTTGGCAACCCTGCTTCAAACACTACATTTTCATTGGATGGACGAATTGTGAAAGTCACGTGTCAATGTTTCTGCAGGAAATTGATAGTCTGTCTGGAGATGAATAACCAACGACATTTTCACTAGTTTCATCAAACTGGAGATGAATTAACAACGACATTTTCACTAGTTTCATCAAACTGGAGATGAATTAACAACGACATTTTCACTAGTTTAGTCAAACTGGAGATGAATTAACAACAACGACATTTTCACTAGTTTCACCCTCTGCCTCTTCTGCAGCGACATCATGTCTTCGGGATGGAGTAGCAACATCTTCTGGACTGCAAAGTCCTTTGGATCCACTATTATATCATATTACTATACTATATAATAATATGCCTAGATATTACAATTAGACTTGGTGGAACAACCAAGGCCAACGTCAACTAGTACAGCTAGTTGTCTAGCTAGAGACATTAAATCCTAGTTAGTTAGCCACCCGCCCGGTTTGGACTGGTTCATATTTACATGCTTTACATCCCAACATGGAGCTGTTTCAAGCCAAAGATCATTATATCCTCCAGAGGGGCGACCATGCCCTGTGGTGCAGCCGCAAAGATGGGACAATGAACGTGAGACCTGGTAGGAAACATTGTGAATTGTTGGCATTTCTGAATAACATTCATTGTAATAACATTCATTGTAATAACATAACATTCATTGTAATAACATTCATTGTAATAACATTCATTGTAATAACATTCATTGTAATATAACATTCATCCTAAGGAGACTTAAACACATGATGTAGCTTAGCATCACATTATGGGACAAAGATCATCATAATCATGTCATCCTCCTTTGAGCACTTCATTCACATGTCATAGGATCAATCGAGTGTTTTGCATATGAAAATATGATTGCCCCATTGCTAACCCTATCTTATAACAATGTCACCCATTATGCAGAATGAGTGGGACTTTAACTAACCCTACTGATGTGTCCCTACAAGCCTCTACTCCACTTCTTGTGTAGCCTCACACACACACACACACCTCACTCACCACACTGACTTGTACTTTGTTTGTTTTAGGGCAGTTCTGTGTAAAGAGCATTTACAATTAGATTAGATTAGATTCAACTTTATTGTCATCACAGAAGTGCAAGTGCAATACAAGGAAATGCAGTTTAGCATCCAACCAGAAGTGCAAATAGTGATATAAGGGCATGATATAAATAGAACAAGAATGGTAGTGATAGGTAACTATGTAATATATACAGTATGTGCAGAGGTAGTATTGTAAACATCAGTATAGCTAGAGGTATATACAGTTATGGGCTATATTATACAGTTATGAGCTATGTACAGTGAGGTAGTTTATGTACAGTATCTAATGTGCAGCAGTATTAAAGTGCCCATGGGGTGTCATATATGACAGCTAAGAGTCCATATTTTGGGGTAATGAAGTGAGAAATATCTTTCTCTCAACCATCTTCCATCATAGGAAGATGATGCAACGGCTTTGACTTCTAGTCAAACATTATATGGGAAAGTTTTCTAAGAAAACTGTCATCTTCCAGACCTTATTCAAACCGTACTAATGTTCAAGTATTGACCCCGGTCATGTTATATTATCAACACTTATATTTCCTTTATTTGAAGGAGTTGGTTTGGCTCTGTAAGTTTCAGAATCATTCCCAGTCTCCAGGTCATGCCTCATGAGGAGCAAGGATAATGAAAGTTAACAAAAGTAAAAAGACCCTACCAAATACTCCCTCACTTTCAATCTAAAATCTCCATTGAAGATGCTTTTTAGTCTGGGACTAGGTTTAAGCCTTGCCTGTGAAACTGACCCATAGTGTTTTTCCTTATATTGATTTATGAATGAATTAGTAAAGCCCGAATTATATATCGGAGCACAAATATTATTGGCCATTTCCAGAAATATCTGCATTGGCACACATGTTCCTCCGATAATGCATCGATACAGCACCTCACATTCCGAATTGATAGAATGTCTGTGTAATAGAGTTTTCCCAGATTTGTATCAAGGAATAACGTGTGTTTTGTGGCATTACTGGAGTGCCTACTGAATTAAGTGGCTGTATTTAGCAAAGTAACGTTAGCTCCTTGAACTACAGTCAATTAGCTCAGTTGCTAACAAAAATTAGGCCTATGTTCACTGAACATCAGTTATTCGGTATAAGGAGTCACACAGTTAAGATTATTCACCAACATAGCTAACTTGTATCCATGACAGTCAGATGTTCTAACTAAATGTCGTCACAACACAAGCAGCTTGGGTGTGTAGTTCCAATCAACCGTATCAGCATGGACTGCATGATACAGGTTTGTTTACTCTTGAGAAGAGAGCAGAATTTACCACTTTGATAAAGTTTGTCTTTGGGGAGGGAGAGGGCTGGATTAAACCATTACTGGAAATGACAGAGGTTGGCAACCAGAATGCGTGAACAGTAGGTTTTAAGAATGATTTTCACAGTGCTTTTTGTACGTCTTTGTATGTTAAATATAACTGTTGTGTTATAATTGTGTGTCACAAGTTAGATTTAACAGCAAATCACTGATATCAATATGCAATGCACTGAATATGTGAAATTCTAATTTGGCTTAGTACCGTATTTTCCGGACTATAAGTCGCACCCGAGTATAAGTCGCAGCAGGCCAAAAATGGGTCATGAAGAGGAAAAAACCACATATAAGTCGCACTGGACTATAAGTCGCATGGTTCAAGGGAACGGGCTTGGCGGAATCAGCGGGGAAAGAAGACCCTGTTGAGCTTGACTCTAGTCTGGCACTGTGAAGAGACATGAGAGGATTTGTAAGCCCAGGAAGGACATAATTCACGTTAAAACTTCTTCTGAAAGGTTAGAAATACTTAAATTATCGAGTGTAAAGCCAGGGCTAGCTAGCGCGTTGCTAACGAAGGTTAGCAAAATGGCGTCGCGGGAGCAAGCAAACAGGATGGAACAGCCTCTGAAAGGTAATAAATGACTTTAATATCGTGTATAACGTTCATAATAGCGTGTATAACGTTCATAATATAGTGCTTAATGTCCACATTGTCGAGTGTAACGACTATTTATCGTGTATAAGGCCATGACAAAGATAGCTTGGTGAAAAACGGAAGTAGTTAGGATGAAGGGCGGCCTACAAACAATGCAACATTGAACAGCCTCTAAAAGGTAATAAATGACTTTAATATCGTGTATAACGTTCATAATATCGTGTATAAGGTCCATAATATCATGTTTAATGTCCACATTGTCGTGTTTAATGTCCACATTGTCGAGTATAATGGCTATTCTATCGCGTATGTGGCGCTACCGGAAGTAGCATAATAGCCTCGCGGGGGTAACTTAGCAACATAGAACAGTCTCTGGAAGGAATAAATGACTTTAATATCGTTTATAACGTCCATAACATTGTGTATAAGGTCCATAACATCATGTTTAATGTCCACATTGTCGTGTTTAATGTCCACATTGTCAAGTATAATGGCTATTCTATCGTGTATGAGGCGCTAGCGGAAGTTACTCCTTGGTTCATGTCAGTCAGAGATTACCGTATGTCAGTTCATGTCAGTCAGAGATTATGAATTATTGATATATAAGTCGCACCTGACTATAAGTCGCAGGACCAGCCAAAGTATGAAAAAAACCGCGACTTATAGTCCGGAAAATACGGTACAAGTAGCCTGACTGCACATAAAATGAATGTTGCTCTATTTATCAATGGAGATCATTTCAGGTCACTATTAAAAGATAGATGTTTGCCTAATGATCATTAAGAGTATATATTTTTTTGCCATTGTTTTCTTCTGAAAACTAAAAAGCTATGTTCAGTGTTTCCTCCAGGAATTTTTACAATGGTGGCGCGTAGTGCTGACCGCGCGCGCACAGCGCGCGCCCGCGATTTTTCCGCGTGCACGCGCATGAAACGCGCACGCGCGCTCAAAACAACGACGTAATTTCAGCCAAAACTCGAGGATGGCCCAAAAAAATAAAATGTTTTCCTGTACTTCTCCCGTGTGTCTCTTATTGTCTGTGTCTGCATGTTTTTCCAGCATGTAATTCCGTTGTCAATAAAAACAAAAACACTGATCTGACGTTTTTTTTCACAACGTTATTACTTGTCACTTTAAGCCCAGGAGGGAGTTAGCGATGTTTAGCTTAGCTTAGTTTAACAGAAGTATCTTCACTTTTAACATGACTTCCCGTGGTCGTAGAGGGCTGGTCGAATGACCGTGTAGACCTGTAGACCTTATCCAGCTATAGTCTTGTGTTTCTACCCCGGGCATAGCCGGTGTTATTCACGGACAAACACTCCTGTTAGAGTGGTTCTAGTACACTGGACATAGGTAACACATAGAGAGGCTTCTCCTCTCTCTCTCCATCCTACACTACACTACACTACGCATCCTATACTTCACTACACTACGCTAGCTCGCGGTGTTCGGGTGACAGCCAGGGCGCGTTCGTAAATACGCTCTGGAAATCTGATCAGCACTCACGGAATGCCTCTTGTCCAATCAAATGACTTGGTCCCTTTATGACGTTGAACCCAGTGTGCGCTCCGGGGCTCTCAGAGCGAATTTACAAACGCAGCCTCAAGTTCAATACTCGCGACACACACGGACTGGTCCAGTTTCAGCGCTTGTGGGTGTGTCTAGCGCTGTGAAGGTCTGAAAAGCGTCCTAAATCTTTTTTTTTTTTTGGGGTTGAGAAATCTGAATGGTGGCGGAGGAAATTCCATCGTGGCGGTCCGCCACGATGAAATGCATGTAGAGGAAACACTGATGTTGGCAGATATTATCGGTTGTCAGTGGCAATAGGCATAACAAAAAGGACCTAAGAATCAAGTAGCCTATCGTTCAGGATCTATAAATCAGTGATTAAAACTGGTCATTCTTACCAAATCGGTAACATAAGGACCAAATCAAAGGGTTCTTGGGCTGTCCCCGTGGGAGAACCTTTTAGGGGACAGCCAAAAAACAGTGCATACAGTAGTAGTTTATACCAAAAAAAACGTTATACAGTAGTATAGTATGGAGGTAGTGGTGGTCTAGTCTAGTGGATAGTGAGTTGGACTTGTGATCGGAAGGTTGTGAGTTCAAATCCCGCCTGAAGCCACACCACTACTAGTGTGCCCTTGAGTAAGGCACTTAGCCCTCAGTTACTCCAGGGGGAATGTCCCTGTAATTCGTAATTGTAAATCGCTTTGGATTAAAAGCGTCTGCTAAATGGCAAAATTATTATTAAATTACAAAAGTAGTAGTTACAAATAGGGATGTCCCGATCCCACTTTTTCACTACCGATACCGATACCGATACCTGGGCTTCGGGTATCGGCGATACCGATACCGATCCGATATTTGTATACATTTTTTGACCCCTGAATAATAACAAATACCTCCCAGTCCACACCAACAACAGTTAAATTAAAGACTGCCAGCCTTTATTAAAGCAACAAATGCGACGTGTTGTGGATTGGAACTACGGATCATAAGCTTTCAAATGATGTGTCATACATTGAAATCCGAAAAAATATGAAGTTAGTCATTTGAATGTTGTTAGACGTCAGGTACATATAGGGTTAACCTCTTTGTAATGAAACCGGAAGCACACAGCGCTATGCGCATTTTAAGCGCATATATGACTCGCGTGAAGCATTTCTGCGACTCGCGTGAAGCATTTCTGCGACACGCGTTTCTGTTCACTGTTTTCATTCCCTCATCGCTTATACACATAAGTTTGACTTCACAGTAGGATCGGATCGGAGCCTTTTTTTCTGGTGCGATCCCCGATCCAGCATTCAGGACCAATATCGGGTCGATATCCGATATCAGTATCGGATCGGGACATCCCTAGTTACAAACCACCAGTTATCAACATCCTCATCTCCTGCTCCAAACCACTTCACTGTTGTTGAGTGCAGTGGGGAAAGCAGTCAGCAAATCACAGTACAGTTGCACAAATAACTGCCATTGACAATGATGACATGTATGTTACATACACTACAAAAAAAGACAGCAACTTTGTCTTCATCATTAAAGAGCACACTGACACACATGGTGTCCCTAAGACAGATCCTTAGGATCTCACACCTGTTACAGACAATAAAGAACTTTTTCATTTTGCAAAACCCCACCAGAGGCAAACTAGGAACAGACTGGGTGTCTCTGTGTGTGTCTGACCACGACATAGGCCTACTTGTATTTTTTCTTTTTTCGTTTGCACCTTTTTTTGTATAACGAAGAAGCCATTGAGAACAACACATCATTGACATTAATCACATTGTTTCAAAGGCCCATTTCTGTTTCTTGTGTTTTGTCAGTTTTTTTTAGCAATTTTCCTTTATTTATATACATTTTATAATGTTATAAAGTGCCATGCAAGTAATGACAGTGAAGCATCTTTTTCTTTTTTTGGCTTTGCACTCCAAAGGTTTGTTAACAACATTGACATATTGGTTTCACCACTTAGAAATGACACCACTTTTTATACATAGTCCCTTTATTTCAAATGTAATGGGACAGATTTATCAAATGGCCAAAATAAGAACTCATGTTTAGTATTTGGCCAACAATCCTTTGCCTGCAATAATTGCTTAGAGTGTGCAACCCATTGACCCCACCAGATGCTGCGTATCTCTGGTGATGCTCTGCCAGGCCTGTACTCCAGCCATCTTCAGCTGTTGTTTGTTTTCTTTTTGCCTGAAATCTTATCATCAGGAAATCAAATTCGTGTTCAATTGGATTTAAATCTGAAGATTGACTACCAACCATAACATTTCGTAATTTCCTCTTGATCCTGACAAAATCCCCAGTCCCTGCGGTGACACACATACCCATAACATGAAGCAGCTACCACTATTCTTCAAATAAGGTATGCTGCGGAAACTGTGAAAACACATTTCCAGCCACTTTCTTTGCTGTATCACTTGAATTCATTGTTGCAAATGGACAAATGGATGTAAGTCTCCACAGGCAATCTGTTTCAGATTTTTCAGCTGTATAATGGTTTCCTTGGCTTTCATTAAGACCGCTTTGGTCCTCATGACAGACACCAATATCAAACTCCACGGGTAAATGCAAAGCCTAGAATCAATACTACACATTGACAGCTCTCTTTATACCTGCACAAATTATGTGACGGAACACACCTGACTTACCATAAACACCTGTCAAGCCAATAGTCCCATTACGTTTGGGTACTCTAAGGCTACATGAATGGTGTTCTGTTGTGTGAAACCAATTATGTAGGCTACACAAATACCATTAAATACAAGCTGAGAATCTACTTTAGCCTCATAGTAGGCTAAGTTCTGGAGTGTAGTTTAGTCATTTAGTCATTTTGTTACTGTCATTCTGTTACCGGTAATCCCACTTAACTGTAGCTCAACAACAAAAACATATTTTCAAAGTCAAGGTGTCATATGACAGCGAACACCACCCTCTTTCTGCAGACATATTTGAATCTTAATTTGGAGCAGATATTTAGCTACAGGTTTTGGGGAAACGTGATTCCCCCCCCCCAAAAAAAAAACAACAGGCAGAATTTAGGGTCATTCCATTACCGAACTTGAAGCTGCACAGTTCTTCAAGTAAATATGTAATTTTGTATTGTTTTATTTAAATGATCAGTTGGGATTGTAAGAAGTAGTCCTTGTCCATAGAGATGCATCGTTTGTTAAACTCTATGGAGAGTTCTTCTTTGGTATACATTTGAAAGTGAAACATTTATTCCCAGGGTCATTCTGTTACCATGGAATTTACTGCTGGCAGTGTCTGACCTCTTTCTCTCTACTGTGGATGTGAGTGAGGAGGCTACCTGTCGGCTGGCTGGAGTCACATGCGTGTGCAGCCAGCCTGAACAGGTTTGGGTTGCACCGCTGTTTCATTATTAAATCGTAGAAGGGTTTCCACTACACATTCTGCCTGTTGACACTAGCACAGGAAGGAATGTCCATGATATTTCCAAATCTTTCCAAAAAAACTGGTTTGATTTCTTGAGAATATACAGCAGTGTATCTGTAACACGAACAGACAAAAATATAGGCCATAGCTTAGGCCTACTGTATATAGGCAGTCTTTTATTGCTACCTGTGTATTTTCAAGCCATGTCTTGCCCCCCCCCCCCCTTCTTGCGAGGGCCCAAAAAAAAAACAAGGCCTGTACATTCAGTTCCCTGGAACAGGAAGAGTAGTGAATGCCCTGCCTAGAGGCGCTCCACCCTCTTTTTTTGCCTGTTCCTGTTGCCAATGTTCCTCCACATTAGACACACCCTTGACATTAAGAGCTGTTTTTAATTTGTTAACATACACTTTTATTAATTTGACAATCATCGGCTTTACCACTGCTTATAGAAGGCATATAGGTTCATTAACTCTTTCCTGCTTGGGCAGAGGAATGTGTTGATGCCTTGAGTGCTGGATGACATGGGGAGTATGTGAGCTGGAGAGTGTGAGCTGGAGTGCGTGACCTGGAGTGCGTGAGCTGGAGTGTATGCATGCAAGATAAGATTGATACTCTACTGTATAATCCCAAAAATAATGTCAATGTCTTTCAGTCCAAACCTAACATCGAGGGTGCAAGAAGTCCTCCCCATTCCCATCGTTTTCAGAATGTAGCATAATATTAACAGATTGGGAGGCTGACACTACAATCACAGCTACATCTTAGTGTTCATAGGCCCAGACTTTGCATGGATGGAGAGACTCAACAAAAAAATGTATATTATCAGGGTTCCCACGGGTCCTGAGAAAAAGAAATCAAGGTCTTAAAAGTTTTTGAAAAAGACATGGGTCATTGAAAGTGAAACTTGAATTCACCTCTCTCTCTCTCTCTCTCTCTCTCTCTCTCTCTCTGTCTCTCTCTAAAAAAAAAATATATATTCTAAAATGTTTTACTTAGCTCGACTAGTTCTGTCTCAAACTATGCCGTGTTGGGTCCTTGAATTTGAGGGAATTGAGTCTTGAAAGGTGCTTGAAAGTCCTTGAAAGGTGCTTGAATTTGATGTTTCAGAAGGTGTGGGAGCCCTGATTATGTGTGAACTGTGTTTTCTTATCTTCCCTTCTCAGCCACAGACCTGCTGCTAGCGTGGAACCCGGTCTGCTTGGGTCTGGTCGAGGGAGTCATCGGGAAAATACAGCTTCACACAGGTAAGTGAAACGGCGAAGTCTTGCTTTACAAGCACTGGGGAGGTGATGGCGTATTGTTGTAGTGTATCAGTGTATTTTCTGATATCCTTGTTGTGTGGGGTATTACGTGTTACGACTAGTCTAATTGCCTCGTCGTCTACCTAATTCGCTACACTTCCGTTATCTGAATACAAGGGATTAGATGTGACTGACAGGTCTGCATGCAAAAGTGGCGTTGTGGTCTGATTGTGGTCTGATAGTGTTCGGATCTGGCTGACCATCTCACGAGGTGGACCAGGACGCATTATGTTACAATTTCTGCATAGTCTGGAAACGATCCGGCTACAGTAAGAGGAGCCTGTTAAATACAGCAAGGGGAGAGAGAATGTAAACACAAGGTGGGCTTAGGAGACTGTTAAAAGCCAAAATTATGAAAATTGTGTCACTGTCCAGATATTTCCGGACCTAACTAGATGCTCGCTCACGTGCACAACGTTTTAGAGTTGCCAGTTCTATGCAAAGTTTTCTAAATGAGGCCCCAGGTGTGTGGACATACTGTGTTCAGATTGAGATCTGATCATCATGTTAGGAGAACAGAAGTCTGATTGACACTTCTGACAGATAAGCCCAATGTTGCAACACTCAATGTTTTAGAATAAATGTTTGCCGATGCAGATTCTCTGTTAAGTGGAAATTAATACAGAATCCATCCATTACACAAGATTTTTATGAGCAGCATTCAGAACGTTGCGCCATTTTGAATATCATGTGAAGCATCTAAAACATGACTGAACATGCTGATAGCCTGGGCTAGATTATTTACTCATGTTGTCAGACTGTTGCAAAAGATTGGCTATACTTTCCAAAAGATTGCCTTACTTTATTCTGTCATCATTGGCATTCACTTTTTATAGCTTTCAAACCAATATTGCTCTTAAAAATACCTGGTCATATTTTCCACAAAAACAACCTTGTTGTTATAACAATGTTGTCCATGGATCCTGTTGTTAAGGCTGGAATTTTTTTTCCCCATCCATGCGAGTGAGTGAAATAATTGAGGAAAAAGTACTGAGGAATGCCTGAAAAAGTGAGTCAGTTGATGACTCAGAGAAGAAAGTCGTGCAGACGAGCAAATAAATGTCAGTTTCAGTTGGAAGTGCCGTCGGATCATGACAAGTCATTGTGTGTTTGTGTTTAGTCAGAGGGTTCAGCTGTAGCCCGTGCCGCCGCAGATACACATGTTTAGTACGTTTGCAAAACAAATGCAGTACAGTTGTCCTATATTCCCATTCCGCTTATTCAAATGAATTGTCATTGCTGACATTTCTATTTGCCCAGCTGCTTTCTTTTACCACAGCAGGAGGAGAACCACAGGCTGCGCTATTGAGAGAATAGCTGATGAAGTCACACCTTGTGGAATGTTTGGAATTGTGTGCCTATGATGACGCATCCCTTCCCCCTTCCTGTTGGCAGATCTTCCTCTGGGGCTAATACTGATTCGCCAGAAAGCGCTGGTTGGACAATTGCCAGGAGATCACAAAGTATACAAGATCACCAAGATAGCCGTCATCCCCCTGTCGGAGGAGGAGCCCGTGGATCTGGAGCTTGAGGTGAGCGGGGCCCCGTACTGAGGTCTGTTATATCTGAGAACATGTAAGACCACTCAAGAACCAATCAATCAATCTTTATTGGCCCAAAATAGAAATGTGTAGTGCAGGACAGGGTAAAAAAAACTATGAAACAATAATAACCATGTAACAAATATACACACAACATAAAAGCCGGGGGATTTTTATATCACGTTGTCACAGTCATCATGTAGAGCAGATGATGTAGCATGTGCTTAAGTGCTGCTTACAACCATATAATTGAATGCACACTGCTCACATGTGAAACGATAGCGTTGAAAACCTCTTCAGCTAACTCCATGTTTTAATTTTGGGCAACTTCTGCAAAAACAAGAACACAGGCAGAAGAGCTACTAAGGATGTTTATTTCATGCTTGCCATATTATATTCTCCTTCATGTATCTAGGCTACATGCATGTGATTTTGAAATTCAGCTAACTATGTTCTAACAGCATGCTTCAGACTCAGAGCTCTATTGCAAAGTGATCTCAGAGGAGATTTCAGCCTCGTGGATTGAGAGAGATTATTTGCAAGTAAGTGAAACATTTCCAATAAGCAGATGTGTTGGATAATCATTCATCAGGTATGACGAGAATGATTATTCTGCACTGTCTGGTAGGATAGGAGTCCAGTAGTGACGTGGTGTGAACTGTTTTTTTAACAATAGTTGTGATTTTGTTGACTGGTACATATTGTTGACTGTTTGTAGTAGCGAGTAGCTGTGAACTGACATGGGCCCTAGCCTTATTCTTTCTAGAAATGTAATTGGAATGACAGAACTAGTGTTGTTCCGATACCATTTTTTGATCCCGATACCGATACCGATACCTGACCGTGCAGTACTTGCCGATACCGAGTACCGATCCGATACCACGGCGTTTGAAAAAACAAAACAAAAAAACATGTTTTTTGAGCCGCATACTCACCTCGATGTAAAATGATTGCTAACACTTAGTCTGGCACTGCTCAAAACCTTTGTAAAACAGGAAAAAATACCAACAGAGAGTGAATGCTATAGAACTTTTTTTTATTATCTACCTGGTATGGTGACAAGAAAATCAACCCCTTATAAAACCTGAAATGTGGCTCTCACAGATGCCAATCAGTGCAATATCCATTTAAGATATAAAACAGTCGTAGTAGTAGTGCAACAGCAAGTGAACATTTACAAACAAAATAACTTTAGTACCTAAAAAAAAAAAAAAAAAACGGATTTTCTTTGGTTGTTAGTACTCGCCGATACCGATACCAGCATTTTTGTGCGTATCGGTGGCCATGCCGATACTAGTATCGGTATCGGAACAACACTAGACAGAACCTCCTGATTCATTGCAGTGAATCTCAGACACATCCACAAGATTGTTCCCAAGGTCTATTGTTAATAATTCCTTGTATTAGAAGAGCAATACATTTGGGAAAATATGTAATTATGATGAGGACCAGTCATACTGGTTGCTGGATTGGGGTCAATTCAGAATGCGGTCCTAATAATTAATACAAAAATAAATCCTCTTTCACACATCACTAAATGGGAGGATTAGGCTGACATATCAACAGTGCACCTTCATGTACCAACGCAGTGTTCTGCTCTTCTCTTTCAGCTTTGTAAGAAGCATCACTTTGGGATCGACAAACCAGAAAAACTCGCCCCGTCTCCCGACGAGTCCAAATTTCTGCTGAAAACTCTGAGTCAGATCAAGTCCAATGTCGCCCAGCCCACGAATAAGAAAAAGGTAGAGAACTTGTACTATTCATATATCAATCATTCTCTTCTTTGCCTCTTGGAGATTTCGGGATTTACTAGTTTCAAATGTTTCCTTTTTTTTAATAATGTGTACACTAACAAAGTTGTCAGGACTCAAACTTTTCTTTGTCATCTTAATAGCGTGTTTGTCCGTACGCACCCAGTATTCCCTAGCTTCCCCTGCCTCCCCTTCTCTCCAGGTCAAGGAAAACAAAGAAAAGGAACGTCTGGAGAGGCGGCTGCTCGACGAGCTGTACAAAGTCTTCATGGACTCCGATTCCTTCTACTACAGCATGACCTATGACCTCACCAACACCGTGCAGCGACAGGGTGACGCTGCCAGGTCCAACTTGCCCCTATGGAAACAGGTTAGAGACCTTCAGTCATCACACACACACGCCCTGTCTGAGATCAAAGATTTCACTGAGCTTGTATGAAGGCGGTGTTACATCTTTGACTGATTGTGGTTGGTCTCCACTTGAAGGTTGATGACCGCTTCTTTTGGAACAAACACATGATCCAGGAGCTCATCGACCTGCAGGCAAGTGATGATCATTATGAATCGTGTCAATTTAAAGCAACGGATACTTTTATATCTCTGCAGTAGATACTTTCATGTTTGTGCTTCTGACTCAATAGATTAGCTATGCCTTTGACTCATAGGACATTCTAAATGGTAATGTGTGAGCAGTCAGGCATAGGAGCGCAGATGGCCATGCTCCGTTAGCAGGGCAGTTACACATTCCAGCACATGACAGAGCTCTATCTGAGGAGTATTCCAAATATGCTTACAGGGAAAAAGGTGGTAACTGGTACCACTGGAGTGATTCGATACGCAGTGAATAGTATTGTGCTCACTGACATAGCTTCTTTTATACTTCTGCACATTAGATACTGTACATAAACTACCTCGCTGTACTATTGCCCCTAACTGTACATAGCTCATAACTGTATATAGCTCATAACTGTATATACCTCTAAACTATACTGTTGTTTACAATACTACCTCAAACATACTGTATATTACATCATTACCTATCACTACCTCTTGTTCTATTTATATCATGCCCTTATATCACTATTTGCACTTATGGTTGGATGCTAAACTGCATTTCATTGTATTGTACTTCTCTGTACATGACAATAAATGTGATGACAAAGTTGAATCTAATCTAATCTGTCAAAATCAGTTTAGAACTCTGGATTCACCCATTATTAACAACTAAAGGTTAAGATTTTGTTGTTGTTGTTGTTTAATGTAAAGATGTAAAAAATGTTTGTTATGTTCCAGGTTCCGGAGGCGGACTTCTGGGTGGTGCCCGTCATCCAGGGCTTCGTCCAGGTTGAGGAGCTGGTGGTGAACTACAATGAGAACTCTGACGAGGAGAGGAGCAGCCCCGACACCCCGCTGCAGGAGCTGACCTGTGTGGACGACATCCACCCCCGCTTCACTGTGGCGCTTATCTCTCGACGCAGCCGCCACCGGGCAGGTACGACACACAGCCAGGGCCAGCTAGGCCCGGAGGTCATGCTTTCAAAATCCTCTGTTCCATTTGGGTAACCTTGATTAACAAATTAATTACTGATCATAATCAACACAAACGGCTACTTGTTCTTATTGAAGTGAACGTTTAAAGGGAAGCACATCGTTTTGCCCTGTTTGGCTGTCTTTTATAGACCCCCCTCCAGTGAAAATCTAACATTTTACACATGTATTATACAGTATATGTATATCACTATAAAAACATTTTGGATCCTTAAAATCTGAGAGATACATTACATAGCAAAAAGTATGTGGACACTAGGGATGTCCCGATCCCATTTTTTCACTACCGATACCGATACCTGGGCTTCAGGTATCTGCGATACCGATATCAATCCGATATTTGTATTTATTGTTTTACTCCTGAATAATAACAAATACTTCCCCAGTATATAGTCCACAACAACAGTTGGCTATTAAAGACTGCCAGCCTTTATTCAAGCAACAAAAACAGTACTCTGCAGTACTCAGTGACCAACTGGTTTAAAGTTAAAACTATTTAAACTGCAGCATTCAGCATTGTAGAAAAAAAAAAGAGTTACTGTCTGATTTCTAGTTTTAGTGCCTTCATGTTTTTATTCTATTTATCTTCTCTTACAAATGAAGTTTTAAAGTACCACTCGATATAATATACAACAGTTTAACGATCAAATACTTATAATCTGTGGGTTGGATTCACTGTTGCCAGAGGCTACCGGTAAGTGATACCTGGCTTGTAAACATACTTTCGTTTTAGAACGAAACGTTAGCCACTAGCTGTTAGCAGCGTTTTTAGCTGTCACCATTCTTGAGCAAAACATTGATACAAACAAACATTCAAATACTCGTGTCGTCTTGAATGTTTTTCCGATTTCAATGTATGACGCATCATTTGAAAGCTTACCATCTGTAGTTTCAGGCTATGTAAACAACCCGAAAATTACGTAAGCAAATGGTTTATGATTTCACCAGCTAGCATCATGACATTGTCAGACTCATTACACACTGGTAGCTACTAGCCAACTCTCACCACTGACTACTACTGTTGTCATCACGTGAGTGACACGCCGGATCGCGAGCCCCAGATCGCTGCCTATTTTTTTTCTGGTGCGATCTGCGATCCAGAATTCAGGACCAATATCGCGGCGATATGCGATATCAATATCGGATCGGGACATCCCTAGTGGACACCCATTCTAATTTATGGGTTTGGCTATTTCAGCCACACCAATTGGTAACAGGTGCATAAAAGCATAAAAGTATACAGCTATGCAATCTCCATAGACAAACATTGGCAGCAGAATGGGTCGTACTGAATAGCTCTTTCAACGTGGCACAGTCATAGGATGCCACCTTGCCAACAAGTCCATTCATCACATTGTTTGCCCTGCTAGAGCTTCTGCGGTCGACTGTAAGTGCTGTTATCGTGAAGTGGAAATATTTAGCAGCAAGAACAGCTCAGCCGCAAAGTAAAATTTCAGGACCCTCCTTTCATGACTTTTCCTAGATATGAGCGTTCTACCACCCAGTATCCTTACATTTTCAATCAGGATAAGCTAGTATAAAGCTATTTAACAGTTTTTCTGTGTAGGAGGCAGGCTAATTTACAAGACGCGCCAACTAATGGTCTTTGTGTGTAAATAGCAGCTTCCCATTGTAAAGACTATGGTCATTTTATCCCAGAGGCAGCTCTTATAGTAGGTAAAAAAAAAGGCACAGCTGTTTTCAGGGTTTAATGACCACATGTAATTATTCCCAAAGGGATGCGGTACAAACGCAGAGGGGTGGACACAGACGGCCATGTGGCCAACTTCGTGGAGACGGAGCAGCTGATCCACGTGCACAGCCACTCCCTGTCCTTCGTGCAGACCCGCGGCTCAGTGCCTGTGTTCTGGAGCCAGTCAGGCTATCGCTACAACCCCAGGCCGCATCTGGAGAAAGGTCAGTAGGATCCATCTGATCCAGCACACTGACCCCGGCACCGTGATGTGTCACACTTTCTAGACCAATAGTTAGCGTACTCAATATAAAATAAAATAAACGAAAGTGATGTTTCTTTTTGTCACGATACTGTCTGATGTTCCAGGAGAGAAGGAGACCGTCCCTTTCTTTGCTTCTCACTTTGACGAACAGCTTAATCTCTACAAGAAGCAGGTGAGATGCATCAGAATATGGCAATAGCCACGCTGGAGACTTTAATTAGAGAGTATTATAGGAATACATATTACATTATGCACTATAAACGTTTTTTCGTTACTTGCCAGGTCATTATTAACTTGGTGGACCAAAGTGGACGTGAGAAGTTGATTGGCGATGCTTATCTCAAACAAGTGCTGCTGTACAACAACCCTAACCTCACATACGTCTCTTTTGACTTCCACGAGCACTGGTGAGACACGAATGAAAAAGTCTTAAGCCGCGCGTTCGTAAATTCTCCGGAGCGCACACCGGGTTCAACGTCATAATGGGACCACGTCATTTGATTGGACTAGAGGCAGTCACGTGGACGCTCCGGCGCTCTCAGAGCTAATTTACGAACGCAGCCTTAAAGTCTTAATAACAACATAGATTTGGTTGAATCTACCCAAGTTAATCTACTAGTTTTTGACGAAGTAAGAACTAATAATAATAATGATAATAATTCATTATATTTATATAGAGCTTTTCTGAGGCTCAAAGATGAACTAAACTACCATACTCATATTTGCCTTTTAGAGCACTTGACCTGTATGTATTTCATTTGTTTTGTGTGTTTTCTACCCCTCCCTCCTTCTCCTCCTCCTCCTTCTCAGTCGAGGTATGAAGTTTGAGAACGTGCAAACGCTGACTGATGCCATCTCTGACATCATTACAGACATGAGATGGGGCTGGTAAGTGTGTGTGTGTGTGCGTGTGCGTGTGCACGTGTGCGTGTGTGTGTGCGTGCGTGTGCATGTGTAATTCTCTCAATTATAATATACCTAATATAGCCATATACACTAGAGGTTCCTTTCATGGAGATCAAACCCCAATGAATCAATAATTAAAAGCACCCTCCCATCATCAGAAGCTCCATATCCCCATGAATGTCTCATGAGTGTGTTATCCTCTGATAGGGTGGACCAGGCAGGAGTCATCTGCCAGCAGGACGGAATTTTCCGGGTCAACTGCATGGACTGTTTGGACAGGACAAACGTCGTCCAGGCGGCCATTGCTCGTGCGGTCATGGAACACCAGGTGACATAATATTATTTCATGGTGGCAAGACGAGTCATCTTTCAACCGTGTGTTATCTGGCAAACTGCCTGTAGCAGGGTTCCCACGGGTCCTTGAAATCCTTGAAAGTTTGTGAATTTGAGAAAAATAAATCAAGGTCTTAAAACGTTTTTGAAAATAGACATGGGTCATTGAAAGTGCTTGAATTCCCCTCTCTCTCTCTCTCTCTCTCTCTCTCAAAAAATAAATATATATATTCAAAAAAATTTCACTTAGCTCGTCAACTAGTTCTCTCTCAAACTATGCCTTGTTGGGTCCTTGAATTTGGGGGAATTGAGTCTTGAAAGTCCTTGAAAGGTGCTTGAAATTGATGTTTCAGAAGGTGTTGGGAACCCTGTGTAGTGACTAACGTGTTTCTTTCTGCTTTCTCAAGCTGAAGAAGCTGGGTGTGATGCCCCCAGAGCAGCCGCTGCCCCTCAAGTGTTACAGGATATACCAGGTCATGTGGGCCAACAACGGAGACACCATCAGCAGACAGTACGCCGGCACCGCCGCCCTCAAGGTGAAATGATTTGCTTTGTGTAAACTAATAGTGAGTAAGGCTTGCTTCTATGCTGGTTAATGGGAGCATCAGACAATGACACTTGCTTTCCCGGAGGCCTGCAACTGGCTGGGTTGTGCTGTGTGTCTTTGTCTGAATACCACTGACAGTGCCCTGCATAAAGTAATGGACCAGTGAAGCATTTGTTCTTCTTTGTGGAAACAAAGCAGACGATTCATGTGCACAGTCACTCACTGTCCTTTGTGCATTTTAAATACATTTCAAACACTCGCTATGAGGTTAAAGTAGAGATAATCAGCTGTTGTTCGATGGTGTGTTCCGTCACATCATTTGTGCAGGCATAAGAGAGCTGTCGATGTCTAGTATTGATTCTAGTAATTGTTTGATTTGAAATCCAATGAATCCAATCCATAAAAAATGCTTCACTGTCCATTTAGTTATGCAGAAATACAGTATACTAACTACACAGGGAGAATTGTGGATCAGCAGAATGGAAATAGAGTCCAGTACAGTACTGTACAGTATGTCTCAAGATTAAGGGTGCATAATCACGACAAACTGTGAAGATAAGCAAATAAAGAGAATGACCTTTTGCCTCAGTGTCTATGGAAATCACCATCTTAACACACATTTGTGGGGTTAAATTCTGCCAACTGTAGTGTACTAAGAATTGCCACCTCCCATACATGAAAGGTGTTTGCATAGTCGCTTGTTTAACACATTGTGCAAACAAGGAAGTTTCAATCAACTTCACTTTAGAAAGCAGAGCAATTCTTTTTCAGTACCGTACTCATAATAAACTAACATCTTTTTAGCTTTGTTACAATTTTGAGAGGGATTGGGGGACAGCACAATATTGGATGTTTATGAACATGCTTTGCAATTAACCCGTAAAGGGAGACTTCACCAGAACGGGGGAGAGAAAACTGGCCGGTGTGATGAAAGACGGCGTGAACTCAGCCAACCGTTACTACCTGAACCGCTTCAGGGACGCATACAGACAAGCAGTCATCGGTAAGGGCGGGGGTCATCCGTAGCATACATTTAATCCATAATGTGTGTGATGTCACAAAAAAGAAACATCGCCCATGCCTAATCGACCGTTGTCCCCCCTCAGACCTGATGATGGGCCTGCCGGTGACGGAGGACCTGTACTCCATCTTCAGCAAGGAGAAGGAGCACGAGGAGAAGGAGAAGGAGAGCCAGAGGGGAGCCCAGGAGCAGGTCAGCCTCCTGTTGCAGACGTACATGCAGCTGCTGCTGCCCGAGGATGAGAAGTTCCACGGGGGCTGGGCCCTCGTCGACTGTGACATGAGGTTAGTGGATTGGGGGCATCTGGGGACCATTTAAAGGCCAACTGAAGAACACTGAAGCCATTGTCGTGTTCATGAGACCAGTTTGAGCTGACTTTCACTGTGTGACACGGTGCATTATCATGCTGGAAGTCTCCATTAGAAGATAGGTACATTGTGGCCATTGTACATGAAGGGACGTGCACGTGGTCAGCAACAGTACTCAAATAGACTGCAGCATTCAAGCGATGATTGATTGGTATTAACAGGCCAGGAGGGTGTGTCTCAAAGAGTTTCAAAGGATGCTCCATAGGCGCCCACGTCCATGGACAGAGCTCATAGCTAATTATTGATGTAGCTTAACATAATGCTAATCAGAAATGGCCTTAGGCAAAACTCAGAAGTGTCATTAATGCGCAAATTGTACCGTACCGCGGCTGTCTGTCCACGATTAGATGCCTCTATTATGGAACAAATAAGGAAGTGTATGCTTTCCTCTTAAATCAAGAGGTTATGTTGTCTAAGGTCATAGCCACCGAAGCCCATCTACAATCATAGATATCAGTGTTTCCTCCAGTATTTTTCACATTAGTGGCGGAGCGCCCATCTTTTGCGATTTTTTTTTCCCGCGTGCACGCGCATAAAACGCGCACTGGCGCTCAAAACAAAGACGTAATTTCACCAAAAACTAGAGGGTGGCAACAATTATAATTTCTTAAATAGCGGTTAAGTCATTAAAGCCGAGCAGGTGATTTTATATAGAAGGTGATCAAATACCAATATATCCTACAGCTGCAGCGGAACATGCGGAACGCGCATTACACACACACACACACACACACACACACAGAAAGATCAATACGAAGTAGGCCTACATGAGAGTACACACACAAAACCGGCTAACGTTACTCATTAACTGTTTACACAAGTAAAATCACAGTGTGACAGTCAGATGGAGCATTCGGTAAACAACAACAGCAAGGTAATGCTATCAGTTGAGTTAAAGAAAACCAACTCTTACCTTTGAGGACACCAACATGACCCCTGCTTACCCGTACCTCCGCCGTTCTGTTCGTGGTGATTTTAGAGGCAATAGATTATTTTTGCCCCGCGCATATTGCTATGAATAGTTCGAAGCTAGGTGCTTGCACGTTAGGTGCGAGAATGCTCGGTTAACCCATTAGCGGGAACATTATTTGTTTTACAAAATAGGCTGATTTAATTGACCATGAACATCAGAGACATACATTACGAATGTTCATTTAAAATACTCTATACTGAGCACTGGTATAAGAACTTGAACCAGAGAACAGCAGTAAATGCAATAACCCACAGTCGTCGCTGATGATGTTGCATTTTCGATTATGATACGTTTACGGGATTAAAGGAACCGGCGACGGGCGAAGAGAGAAATCCAAATGTCCCGCTAAATTCGGACCAATCACAAAACTGTTTTGAAAGCGCGTCGCCTCGCGCCGCGCGCCTGTTGAGAGCGATTCAGTCTCGATTGCAGTGCGAACACAAACGACGAGGTTAATTGCAACATTGTAACATATTGTAACTAACTACGCCCTAAATCGTAACGAAATGTAGGTCTGGAAGCGGCCTAAATCTAGCTTCAATCTGCTTTTTTTCTGTTCTCCGGTCATAATAACTCTGCCTTTCTGCGCAGCCTGAATCAAAGTGGGCTGTCTGAATCAATTAGTGGCGGAGGAAATTCATTTGTGGCGGCGCGCCACGAATAAATGCATATAGAGGAAACACTGGATATCATTTATATAAAATGTGTGCCCCCCCAGTCAAGCCCCCCCTGCTGAGTATGTTCTGGCCCTGGACCAGCAACAAAGCCCAATGCTAAGACATGAGCTCTAAGTGTTACTTCAACCAAATATGTTTTATATGGGAATGTCATCATGACTGTTTTCTTCTCCTCATCAGCCTTATAGATGCGACCCACAAAGACGTGGATGTTCTCTTGCTGCTATCCAACAGTGCTTACTACGTGGCCTAGTAAGTTAAACTGATATACAGTACTGTGTTTGTTGTTTGTTGTGGTTACTTGTGTTTATTAATGGATCTGCTCCTTTACAGCTATGATGAAGAGGCAGACAAAGTCAACCAGTACCAGCGCCTCAGTCTAGAGGGTCTGGAGAAGATTGAAATAGGTAAGGAGTGAGTTTCCAAGAAGAACATAACTTGTTTGTGTATTTCCATTAAGAGAAGATTCTTTATGACAAGAATTCTTAACAATACAGAAATCGTTTAGCCTCATAGCATAATCGCCTGAGCCATGCTTCACTTGTGGTCAGCCGAGCCATTCTTGTACGTAGTCATCAAAGAGATGACTTGGGCAGATAGTGATTTTGGAATGTAAACAAGCATTCTGATAGGCTGATGGCATAGGCAATAATGCACAGTGAATCAGCAGTGTTAGGAGAGTAGAGTTAGGCAGATATCTCAATTTGGCCAAAATAGGACTTAGGCAATTACTATGCTATGAGGCTAACGAAATGCAAGTCATCAATAGAAATATCAGCTTATGCTTTATAATGTTTCCTGTTTTGTAGGTCCAGAGCCCACTTTGTTTGGGAAGCCAAAGTTCTGCTGTATGCGTCTGCACTACAAGAACGCGGAGACCAGCGGGTACTTCCACACCTTGAGGGCCGTCACACGGAATCCCGAGGATGATGGTAAAGGTAAGAAAATCTCTGTCTGCATAATAAAAAAGTAAATATGAACCAAAATCGGTTGAGAAGAAAAAACCAATATACCCTGAATTCATATTGTGATGTTAATTGTCTGAATTGTTCTATTTCAGACACCTTACAGTGCATAGCTGAGATGCTTCGCATTACTAAGCAAGCCTTAGGACTTGACCTGCAAGTGATAGAAAAGAAGCTCGAGAGGTGAGTTGTATCATTCATTATTATGTAACCTAGATCTGCAAGCACATTCATTTCTTGGAGTTATTGCAGTTATCACTATTGCCTGTACGGTTATTTTTCTTAGATGTTATCAACAGATTACACATTATTTTATATGAGCTCTGGCCGCAATACTGTGATGTCATTCTGTTTCAGGAGACACAGTAAACCTCACGAGGACATCATGGGCATACAGGCCAAGAACACTGACCAGGTCCTGGGCAGCTCTGGTCTGGCTCAAGGCAAAAGCTTCCTGCTGAACAAGTTCTCCTCCCTCAACCAGAAGGTGAAGCAGACCAAGTCTAACGTCAACATGGGCACCTTCAAACCCTTGGGGAGGCTCGGCACCTTCTCCAAACCCGACGTTAAGGTGAACTTCCTGAAGCCTACTATGCACGTGAACCTCTGGAAGTCTGACAGCAGCTTGGAGACGTCGGACGGCAACCCCGGCACGGGGGGGGCCCTGAAGGACCTCTGTGACGAGCACTCGGAGATCTCCTCGGACTCTGACTCCTGCAACTCGGACGACGCGCACCCGCGCTCCGGGTCTCTGGAGAACGTGGACTACGTGCTGCCGAGCTGCGGGATCGTAGCGGCGGCCCCGCGGCTCGGCAGCCGCTCGCAGTCCATCAGCGGCGTGGAGTTGAACATCCCCTCTGTCATCCGGGTCACCGGCTGTGACAGCAAGCAGCAGGAGGGGACCCAACAACCTCAAGCCTCAAGTCCTGACGACCAGTCCCCAGGGGCCGCCTCGGAGGCCGAGGAGGCCATCCTGATCGACTTCGGGACGCCCATCGACGCCTACTGCCACCAGTTCATCCAAGACGCACAGACCAAACCCGTGGAGGTTTTCGGGGAGCAGGTGGTCAGCGGTCCCACACAGAATCCCACACAGGTCCCTCTTCACACCAAGGGCCTTCCAGCCCCGGAGGAGCAGGGTGCCGGAGACCAGGAACGGGAGCCTCAGCTCCCCAGGCCTTCCCAGCTGGACGTGCAGGCCCCCGCCTCCGGCCCCAACCTCCTGTCCGTCCAGAAGCCCACCTCGGCCGCCTCCGGGGGCTCCCAGAGGAGTCTGGGTTCCCAGCTGGAGGGCAGCCTGGGACCCTCGCCCGCCGACAGCAACGGCAGCCGCGTGGTGTCCCCCTTTGCCAAGATCAAGAGCTCCATGGTGCAGGTGGCCAGTCTGACCCAGGCCGGACTCACTCAAGGGATCAATTTCGCCGTGGCGAAGGTACAGAAGAGCCCCGAGCCCGAGGCCGTCAACGAGACGCAGGAGAGCGAGCTGAAGGCAATGTTTACACAGTGCCAGACCAGGATCATACAGATCTAAAGCACTTACCGCTTCGTAGTCTCTCTCTAGCAGGGTTTTTTTGTAGTAGTACAGTTATGTGACTTCCAGTACAGTAGCAGTAGCATAAGCTTGCACAAAAGGGGTCCACTGACTCAGCTAAGAATCCCATCTCTATTATTACCCCATGTAGTTGAATTTGACCTGACCCAATGTTTACAGCCAGTCTTGTGTAGTAACACACCTAAGCGAAATATAGCAGTGTCCTTACTCTCGATTTATTTTAGCTTACCACATTTGCATGTCAGGCTATTGGTAATAACTTTAGAGTTAGAACAGGCAGGTAGTATCCGGTGCATGTTGTGAGACAAGCTCCCTCGGTCAATTATGTTATCCCATGTGCAGTGCACCGATTGGCATTAGTGACATAATGCCTAGTTACAGTTCTGTTTCAGAACACTGGTAGAAAGTCAGACCAAATTTCCTCTCTTGATTTTCAAAGGGCAGCTCAATGTTAGATTTTACCTATAAGAAAACAAACAGATAATTTAATTCAATGGATATCAGTGTTGTCAATTTAATCTTTAGCGCTATAAGACATGTACTATTGTAGGAATGAACATACAAAAACTTTGGTAAGAGTATACCGTTTGATATGTAGAGTATACTGTTTGATATGTAAGTATTGTATCTAAGTACAGTATGTATATCCGTTCCCTTACTAGAACCTTCCCATTGACCTGCATATATCTATGGACATGTATTTATGTACAGCACTCTTTGGCTTTTAATCATTTTAGTGGCAGCTGCACACCTGCTGAACATTTCTGAAGAGGGATGAGCATTTTTCTTTGATAAGAATAATATCACCATTTAACTGAAATCGCTTACTGTAAACTACCACAAGAAATTCGGGTTTGATTCACTAAGCAATGGCAGTTTGAAACACTCCTGTTTTTAATTCATTTGAATTACGAGGCCCTCAGTCTAGAATAGTAATGTCACATCTTTGAAAAGTACTGTACAGTAGCATATAGAACATATGCAATGAGTAATTAAAACACACTGTTGAATGCTTTCAATGCCGGAAACTCAAGCATAAGCCTTAAAAGGAAACAGAAGTTTGAGATGGTTTATATCAGGTATTTATGGTAAATCTACCGTATAAAGTTTAGTCAAGTTGAATCCAAATAATGTTTTATTATTTGTTTGATCTGGGTACATTATATACTGTATATAAGGTAATGCTTTATCTTGGGATATTTTATCCTCTGGTCATATGTTTTTAAATAGTAGTGATACACGATGCTCAGGAAATGAGCAAGTCAATATATGGAATTCAAGTTTCCAGTGATGACTACCGTATGTGTGTGTGTGTGTGTGTGTGTGTGTGTGTGTGTGTGTGACTCACCCTTTGTGTACATATATTTATGTTTCTCTGCTGCTGGTCTTTCTGCCCTCCTGTAGACTTCTATATGACATGTTATAGGACAGATATTATACAACATTCATAAATGGAGTTGTGGTCTTATTGTTTTGTACAGCAGATACCAACATCATGTAAGGTTTATTCTATCGGAGGCCTGCAAACCTGTAAAATTAGAAGAGTTGCTGTGACATGTAGTCTATAGAATTTTTCTACCCATACACACACAGTAGCTGTACTCGGTAATTCTGAGTAGAGTGAGGAGTGCTAAGCAGGTCTTTCCAGTTCACCCATGCTCCTTCCCTCTGGCCTTAGGAACACACCACCTGATGTTTTGGGAATCCGGCAGTGCTTTTCCCATTTGGTTTGGCGATGGTTATTTTTAGCATCACCCTTTGGAAGTCATTACTGTTACGAAACACTATCTGTGCCCCAAAAGAGCTAAATAAGAGCCCACTGTAGATTATAAGTTATAACCACCTTGTTGTATTCTTCCAGGTTATCTTAGCCTCTACAAGCTGTCACAAGCAGGGATATCCCAAGATAAACAGGATCTCCTCGGTCACCTTATATCTGTTGTGGTTTTGTACTGGTGTCATTTTTACTCTTTGCAGCATTCCGTTTTAGTGACTTAGTCTAGTGACTTAAGTTTGCTTCTCATCTGCGGCTCATAGAGTGTGGGGTCTATTAACTGTTAGGTTGAACATTACAGTGACACTGTAGCCCATCCTGGTTGGTGAGGGTTGAACATTACAGTGACACTGTAGCCCATCCTGGTTGGTGAGGGTTGAATTGCTTAGTGATTGGCACCTGACCAGAGACACCAGACCAGCTGATATTGTCTGGCACTGCCAACGCTTTAAAATGACGGCTGTAACGCAATATTAATATTATAAGGCTTTAAGCGGGGCTACGTTTTCATTTGTATTTTTTTTTAATCTTATTCAGGGATGCATGCACTGGAGTCGTTCTCAGATCAGAGCAGGAACCATTCTTACCTGGAGAAGGTACTGTAAAGGAACAACAAATGTATTACATATAAACATTCCATGGAGATTGGGTTGTTGTGGGGGAAGAGTGGTATCGACTGTTGTTTGGTTTCACATAGAAGAGGCCTAGTCTTTTTCCATTCTTTTTTTTTTTTTTTTACACTAAGTGCTTTTGAAACCACCTTTCATTTGTCATCCATGGTTGTCTTCACTTAACAGATAGAGTGTGGGGAAATAAGTGTTTGATCTCCTGCCGAATTTGTAAGTTTGCCCCTCTGACAAAGAAATGAGCGGTCTATAATCTTACTGGTAGGTTTATTTTAACAGTGAGAGACAAAAAATATCGACAAAAAATATGCCATGTTTTGTTAGCGGATCAAATACTTATTCCCCTCGATCAAATGCGAATCAATTTATAACCTTCATATAATGTGTTTTTCTGGATTTTTTTGCGGGGGATATTCTGTCTCACTGTTAAAATAAACATACCATTAAAATTATAGACTGTTCATTTCTTTGTCAGTGGGCAAACTTACAAAATCGACAGGGGATCAAATACGTATTCCCCCCCACTGTATGTACTAGTAATGATCCTGCTCATAGATAATGTACAATAACATTTTGCCATGTGACTAGATGTCTCAACACATGATTGCACAGCATTTTAAGCACATTTTACCAGCATAGTCCCATGTTGTCTCAATGTCTGTGGTTGTAGTTCACCTCTGTAACAACTGACTGTCATGTTATCATGTTTTACTCAAAATGTATTGAATATTAAAATATCCTATTTATTCTTATTTCCACCTGTGTAACTCATTTGTCAATCCTATTGCTCCTTTGTGGACATTCTTACTGTACCAAAGCTTGCAGTCACAGGAAGTGTCGATGCCAGGATGTTGCATTACAATGTACTGCATTATGCTGTTGTGCTGGCCCTTGGGCCCTACATCTTTATACACCAAAAATGTTATTTTAAATGTTTTCATATTCTTTTATGATGCTTGGACTTGATTAAGTAATTTGAACAGCACTAAGGATAACTACAATATATTTGGTACATTTAGGGCCGGTTTCACAGACAAGGCTTAAGCCTAATCCTAGACTAAAAAGCATCTTCAATGGAGATTTTACATTGAAAGTGTGATTTAGTCCGGGACTAGACTTAAGCCTTGTCTGTGAAACCGGCCCTTAGAATGTTCCTTATACATTCTAGGATGTTTTCATACTGTATTACAGTATCTGTACCAATTTGAATTATCTTTTCATGTGTCCATGTGTCCAGGGGCCTCATTTATAAAGAGGGGGACGGTTTTATGCCATCCCCCCTCAACTCGAGTGCTGCTTATACTGTAATAATATAATGGTCGTATTCTTATATGGCTGCTCACTCCCAGACACCGGAGAAACTCCAGTATCATTGAGCGCATGGCCGGGCAAGGTCCGTTGTGGAACGCACTAGGCATGTTGAAGGGGAGATAGACAGCTCCGGAGGGATATAAAGAAAGACTGAAATACAATTATAAACATCAGTTCCCTTTAAATCTTGAGTTAAACTCATTTTCTCGGCTGATAACAACATCGTTAATTTTATTACGAGCCACTTGCATGAATTACAGTAGGCAGTGCGGCTCACATGCCTGTAATAACTGCATAACCAGTAGGTAATGTGCGTACGCACGTCGAGCTGAAATTGTATAAATCACTACGTTGACGTGGTTTTCTACGTACGACATGGGTAAGATCAACATTTTATCTGAGTACTTTCTATAAATGAGGCCCCCAGGACTTTACTTGTTTGTGAGTTCTTTTCACTTTTGAAGATGTCATCTCTGTGTTTTACTAGGATTTGTACACATTTGGTGCTCAGCCACAGGGGAATAACATTAGAGTGGAGGGTATGGTAGCCCTCTCCTGGCAACATGTGGCCTATTAGGAACACATTTCATGCAATTGTTCAATGACTATGTAATATAAACCCCTCTGTAAACCCACCTTATTGTTGTTGAACTTGGAACTGCAGTTCACCGTACATTGAACTCAGGCTGCTATTTGTGAGCAACTCCAGAGTGGTAGTTGAAGGTGCAAGATGATAAACCAGTGAAACATTCAACTCAAATACAATATTTTTTTCAATAACAACACTAAACACATGCTGTACGAGTTGGTTTTATTATTATCAACATGAACAAATCTCATAACCAGACATGGATATTCTTTTTTTACACACAGGAAAAAATCCTTAGTCAAATCTTGAACAATGCGACTCCTGAAAAAGCTTGGTACCAATGGCAAGAGAAATCTTAACATGTTTTCCCCCTTATAAATCATACAAATTTAGAAAAAACTAGAAAATCTAATTTAGAAACAAAAAAAGTTGAAGCTTTGCATGTACTTTCTACAACGTTCAGCATAGAATCCATTAGAAACAGAATCAAGGAAGTTCATTTCAGTAAGAAAATACAACATATGTACCACCCCACGGAAAACAAAGGAGATTACATATCAGATCTACTTTGAACATGAAAAACACACTTTAGTTCCAACATTCAAGAATTAAGGCTCATTGCCATTCTTCTGATGTTCAGTCCTGCTCCTTCGGACCATCTCTAAGACCTTGGCTCTCATCCATCCATCTCTTGAAAGGGTCACCTGTCCCAAACTGGAGGAGAGCAACCTGAGGACCATTACCAGAGTGAGAAACGGCATTAGCATGTGCTAGATTTGCACTAAACTTAATGCTTTGTAGTGAAACCAAATAAACACATTTCCAGACCCCACTTTCTTTGCTGTATCACTTGAATTTATTGTTTATTATGAAGCCTTCATTCAACCATACTGTACTATAAGGAAAAATAGGTGTGTCGATTTGATCGCAAACAGGATGTTCATTCATCTGATACAAAGGACAGAACATTTGTGCAAGTGGTTTTGATTAGCGTCTTAACATAATGTAAACATGACAATTGGTCAGGAAGCAACGACTGTCGTCATCATTACAATCCAGTATACAAATCAGTCTGTCTTGGCGTTTGCCACGCCTTGATTCATGGTAATATGAACTTTTTTTGGGCATTAAAATGTATTACGCGTTATGGGTTAGGGGCATTAACGTGTTACCAAAAGCTTTTTTACCAGAGTTGATCATTTGGAGGCACATTTTACAGTTGAAGTGGTATGAATAGATTAAAAGGTGTAAGAGGGGCAGTGGCTCAAAAACATAGACCTCCATGCTCCGTGTTAAAAAATGCACTTTCAAGTTTATTTTGATTTCAAAAGGTTTAATAGGCATCAAAACCAAGTGCTAAAGCAAGGTTGCTAGCAATAAGGTTGAGCAAGAACAATAGTTGGACTGAAGCAAGTCCAGTAACAATGAACAGTAATTACAGCTCACCTGGCAACCACCAGCAGCCTGTGCAGGTCCTCAGCAGAGATACTCTGGGGGTCATCTTTGCGCATATCGACAAAGTCGTCCTCAACTGCCTGGGGGGCACGAGAGCAGGAAGACATCATGAATATATCAGGTACAAATATAGCGTGCAACACTCAACCTTGACTAGCTTTGTAATCGTTATGCGATAAGCTAATAGCTAGCTATAACGGTCAGCTTATGCAAAGCGTGGTTTGAGGAATGAAAATATAGTGCTCCCAGAGCACTGTGCTCTGAATTTGCCTGCTGCATCTGGCAGATGTTAATCTCTTTCCCTGGACGGAACACACGTCCTTACCTTTGTGACTTCGTCAGAGATGCTGTAGTCTAGGGTCCGAGCCACGCTCAGGTACACACGGAACTTGTTCAGCTGTGACGGCACCTGCGCCATGTGAAGGGCATCGAGGTAATCCTCCAGGCTGGGGGGGGTCACCTGGGGCTGCAGGTGCACCTGACAGTCGGACTGAGGTGACAGGGATGGGGGGGGGGACGACGACGACGACGACGACGACGACAAGGAAGATTATCAGAGACAATGCCGGAAAAACATACTACACAGCATCTTATAAACAAACCCTCGACGAGTGTGTGACTCAACGTGTACACAAACTGTGTCTTTATATATCTGTTTATTTCACAATACTTATTCAGTATATAGACAGGAGGCATGAACCTCTAACCACCTGCCCAGACTGCCTAACCCTGAGAGCTCTTACAATCTGCCCTTCAGACCAGGCTAATAGATGGCCTATCCTGACGCCTCTCCTGGGATTGTCCCTCGTTGCACAGCTGCAGCCATGGCAACCCATTAGACATAGACAGACACACAGGAATAGCACACACCACATTCCTCAGCCTCGCTACGTAGCGAACAGCCCCAAGTCCAAAGCCAAACCAGGGGAGCTGCTGGGGGACCAATGGGAGGGGAGACGGCAACGTGACGCTCAATGGAAACAACTCCCAGTTGTTCCATACGTGTCAGTCTCACGAGAGCCTGGCTGATACCAAACCCTGGGGAGTCAGTGAACAAGGTAGCGTGTCTGCTCGGTCTGAAGGGCCATAGCAGGACTCAGAGTCGGGAGGGGGGGGGTTCAAAATAATGGTTGTAATTTACCACCAAAAGTGGACAAAAAGTAAATCCAGCAAACTAGACAACAAGACGATAACAAAACATTCAAATTGATCAACGCTTCATTAAAGTGAAAGACAACCACTATACAGGACTGCAGCTAACCACAAACGAGTGTGCGGGTTGGGGCGTACTAGGCTCAACAGCCACCGCATGAGCAATGCCAGAGCTAAGCTCCTGAACAAACATTTGCACAGGTATTTAGAGGCCACTCCCGATGGCAACACCTATGGTCAATTAACCTCTACATTTAATTAACCAAACTTACAGACTAAAACACATGTCTTGGGCAGACAATACCAGGGCTTTAGCAGCTCACAATAATCGAGTAATAATCACATCCATAATAACAGATCCTTGTTTTAAATAGATATAATATACATATACTGGAGCATGCACGCACTCACGCACGCACGCACGCACACACACTAGTATGTGAGGCAACAGCGGCAGCGGCTACCCCAAACCAATCGAAGGTTACTTGCACTTCCGTGATGAAGCAGCTAAACACGCCTCCGTCACAGAATCTAAAAGTGCATCATCGCCCTCCTCCTACATCCTTTTGTCCTTACCGGCAGCAGGGACCGGCCCTCTGACGCAATGAGCACGTTAATATTGCAGGGGAATTCCATCTGGTGGTAGTTGAAGTCATAATCAACCTTCTGCCAGGTGATTAGGTTCCCGAGGGCGGTGATGTTCCGCACACCTACAGCAGGGGACACACAACATCATTACTGAGATTATTGACTGGCCTTAAAGTACCTCCTCCTCAATATAGCAGCACATGGTTTCAGGATTCCTCACCTGGGGCGTCTAGCTGCCCCTGCTCCAGCTGGGTCTCGTCCAGGAAGAGGGAGGTGTTCCTAGCCAGCTGTAAGGCTCCGCTCTTTAGTCGGTTGGCCACGTAGTCCTTCTTGGGCACCAGACACAGGTTGTTCATATTGTTGAGGCTCATACAGAGGCGGTACGACTACCAGGGGGGAAAACATCCACAAACAGTTACTACCAGGGGGGAAACATCCACAAACAGTTACTACCAGGGGGGAAACATCCACAAACAGTTACTACCAGGGGGAAAACATCCACAAACAGTTACTACCAGGGGGGAAACATCCACAAACAGTTACTACCAGGGGGGGAAACATCCACAAACAGTTACTACCAGGGGGAAACATCCACAAACAGTTACTACCAGGGGGAAAACATCCACAAACAGTTACTACCAGGGGGGAAACATCCACAAACAGTTACTACCAGGGGGGAAAACATCCACAAACAGTTACTACCAGGGGGAAAACATCCACAAACAGTTACTACCAGGGGGGAAAACATCCACAAACAGTTACTACCAGGGGGGAAAACATCCACAAACAGTTACTACCAGGGGGGAAAACATCCACAAACAGTTACTACCAGGGGGGAAACATCCACAAACAGTTACTACCAGGGGGAAACATCCACAAACAGTTACTACCAGGGGAAAACATCCACAAACAGTTACTACCAGAGGGGGGGAAACATCCACAAACAGTTACTACCAGAGGGGGGGAAACATCCACAAACAGTTACTACCAGGGGGGAAAACATCCACAAACAGTTACTACCAGGGGGAAACATCCACAAACAGTTACTACCAGGGGGGAAAACATCCACAAACAGTTACTACCAGGGGGAAAACATCCACAAACAGTTACTACCAGGGGGGAAAACATCCACAAACAGTTACTACCAGGGGGGAAACATCCACAAACAGTTACTACCAGGGGGAAAACATCCACAAACAGTTACTACCAGGGGGGAAAACATCCACAAACAGTTACTACCAGGGGGAAACATCCACAAACAGTTACTACCAGGGGGGGAAACATCCACAAACAGTTACTACCAGGGGGAAACATCCACAAACAGTTACTACCAGGGGGGAAAACATCCACAAACAGTTACTACCAGGGGGGAAACATCCACAAACAGTTACTACCAGGGGGAAAAACATCCACAAACAGTTACTACCAGGGGGGAAACATCCACAAACAGTTACTACCAGGGGGGAAACATCCACAAACAGTTACTACCAGGGGGGAAAACATCCACAAACAGTTACTACCAGGGGGGAAACATCCACAAACAGTTACTACCAGGGGGAAACATCCACAAACAGTTACTACCAGGGGGAAACATCCACAAACAGTTACTACCAGGGGGAAACATCCACAAACAGTTACTACCAGGGGGGAAAACATCCACAAACAGTTACTACCAGGGGGGGAAACATCCACAAACAGTTACTACCAGGGGGAAACATCCACAAACAGTTACTACCAGGGGGGAAAACATCCACAAACAGTTACTACCAGGGGGGGGGGAAACTAGGGATGCACCGAACATTCGGCCACCGAATGTATTCGGCCGAATATCGCAAAATAAAGCACATTCGGTATTCGGCCGAATGTGTGAAAACACCGAATGTTTACCACCGAATAGTGGCCGTGTTTTGATGACGCAATACAATTAAATATAACTCTCAACAGGCGCGCGGCGCAAGGCGACGCGCTTTCAAAACTGGCTGCGTTCGTAAATTCACTCAGGAAATCCGATCAGCACTCGTGGAATGCCTCTCGTCCAATCAAATGACTCGGTTTCTCTATGACGTCGGGCCCAGTGTGCGCTCCAGCGCTCTCAGAGCGACTTTACGAACGCAACCTTACACTCATCTAGCTAGTTAGCTTAGCAGTCGTAGCGGAAGAAGCAGAGTTGTTGCCTTGTTGAAAACATATTCAGACTCCCAGCTGTTCTACACGGGTTTATGACATGCAGCTGTATCATGCGGTGGTTTCTATGCAAACCAGAGACTATAAAAACAAAAGATATTCATTCTGAAATAACATGAACTATTATCCTTACACTCAGGTGGACTCAATTCAACTTGTTGAATGACTTGTTGAAGACATTTAGCATTTGACCTAATTTTAAGAGTGACAAAGGGTCTGAATACTTATGTACATGAGGTATTTCTGTATTTACATTTTAATACATTTGCAAACATTAAAAAACGTTTTTACTTAGATTATGGGGTACTGTGTGTGGATTGATGGCAAATCTATTCAAAAATGTGAAAAAAGTGAAGGGGTCTAAATACTTTCTGAAGCCTATGTAGAGACAAATCATGAATATCATTAACTTGAACCCTGGAAAGCAGTAGAGATTAAATCCCACGATAATTAGTTATAATAAGTTATATATAAAAGTTCTTTTTTTTCAATCTCAATTTCTTTCTTTGAGAAGCATGAATAAAAAGCAAAATGTATTTAGTTTATGCAATGATAAAATTAAAAACTGCCGATACACATTCGGTATTCGGTATTCGGCCAAGTGTTTCCTTAAATTCGGCTTCGGCCTCGGCCAAGAATTTTCATTTCGGTGCATCCCTAGGGGAAACATCCACAAACAGTTACTACCAGGGGGGAAAACATCCACAAACAGTTACTACCAGGGGGGAAAACATCCACAAACAGTTACTACCAGGGGGGGGGAAACATCCACAATTTTGATTTAACATGGTAGTAAATAGGAATAGAATTAAGGCCTTAAATTGCACTTGACAACCAGTGTTAGTGAATCTAGCATCATGTTTTGTTTCATCTTGCTTTTAAATGATGGTAACCTGTTGGTCCATGTGTACCAACAATTATTTTTATCTGTGGTGATCTACTATATGTATTATTGCTTAAATAATGAGTATCTCACAGATGGAGAACCAAATAGACCTTGTATGTCTTATGTAATATATACAGTATTTACACCCAAAAAAAAAAGGGTTTAGTCAAGACAATGATAATCAAATCACTCAAACATGTTTTCATGCCATATAAAGCGCTTTGTAAGGGACGCGTTCACTCACACAAGGCACAAGCTGCTGGATGGAGTGATAGAATCTCTCGATGTATGAGCAGTTGATCGGACAGCCACTCAGGTTCAGGCTGAACTTACCCAGGGGGAGGTCACCCCGCCTGGCGTACCTACGACAAGACAAGACCACAATGAAACACCTTTGTCCCAAATAAATTAATTACAAATAATAATACATGAAAGAGTTAAGGGGATTAGCCATGCTATATATTGCCCCTAACTGTATATACCTCTAGCTATACTGATGTTTACAATACTACCTCTGCACATACTGTATATTACATAGTTACCTATCACTACCATTCTTGTTCTATTTATATCATGCCCTTATATCACTATTTGCACTTCTGGATGGATGCTAAACTGCATTTCGTTGTATTGTACTTGTACTCTGCGATGACAATAAAGTGTAATCTAATCTAAGCATCACAGATGGACCAACCCACTTACACATTAGAGATCAGATGCAGTAGGAGGTACTCTGCAGCCAGCGCGTCTCCCAGGAGGACATATCTCAGGTAAGAGAGCAGCTCTTCCCTCACGGACGCAATCTCACCCAGGAAAGACTGTATGACTGTGGGGTCAAAGGTCACACAACAGCCGACACAACAGTTAAAGATACACTGAGTGACTGTAACTGTTATGCATCATGCATATATTTGATGTAGTGCTGGACGTGTTGTAGTCTTACATGCACTGTTGTCCGCCATGCCAGCAGAGGGCAGCAGAGGGTTGGTCTGCAGCAGTGGGTGAGCATAGAGCATGTGGAGACGGGGAACCAGGGAGGCAGGCGGGCTGTGGGCTCTCTGTTCCTCTGCTGTCTCCATGCTCTCTGTGGGGTCCAGCATTGACGACGAGGCGTCTCTGTGTGTAGACAGATGGCTGAGCAATATAGACAAAGAGACAGACACATACTGTGTATATACAGTACTGGTCAAAAGTATGCATACAGTTTCCCATTCAATTGAATGTGGAAGTGTGTCCAAACTTTTGACTGGTACTACTGTGTGTGTAATATATATATATATATATATATATATATATATATATATATATATATATATATATATATATATATATATCAGGGTCCTCCACAAAGACTGTAAGAGTAGCGCTGCACCAACTTGGTTGTGCCATAATGTAAACATTTCAAGACAAATTAAACTACATCACTTTCGTTTTTTTTACAAAGATGTTGTTGGCGTTCAAAGGTAGTTACTCTATCATTACTGTTTAGTAATTCAGTAATGACAGAGTAACTACCTTTGAACGCCAACAACATCATTGTACATTTTTAAAAGTGAAAGCGTTATGATGTTCCTCAGTGAATTCAGTGTTTTTTTTACAAATGTTTTGCACATTTTGAAATGAATAAACACAAGTCAGGTTTTGATTACGCAATCCTGCACCACACTGTTCAAATATACTGGGGAGAACCCTGTATATTATATAAATACACAAACAGTCAAATTAAACCTAATCCTCAAGGCTCTTACTTTTCTTCAGACATTGCACTCAGAACCGGATTGACGGAGAGAATCCCATAGACCTCCAGTGTGTCGTTCACTTTGAAGCGGTCCCAGTCCTCATAGACCTGCCAACAAGAGACCTGGTGACTGCAAGTCAATGAGACCTTGATTCCAATCAAATTACACTGCTCAAAAAGATTAAGGGAACACTTAAATCATCACAGTATAACGCCTCGTCAATTAAACTTCAGGGATATCGATCTGTCCAGTTAGGAAGCGTAAAAACGATTGTTAATCAATTTCACCTGCTTCGGTACGAATGAAAGCGACAACAGGTGGACAGGAGGGGCAACAGCAAGACAACCCCCAAAAGGAGTTGGTGGCCAGACTATTTCTCTCTCCTTATCCTTCCTGACAGATTTTTGCCTAGTTTTGCATTTTGCTAGTGCACTGCCCACTACTGATAGCCTGAGGCGGTACCTGCAGCCCATTCAGGTTGCACAGGTAGTCCAGCTCCTCCGGGATGGCACATCCATGCGTGCCGTCGCAAGAAGGTTTGCTGTGTCTCCCAGCACAGTCTCAAGAGCGTAGAGGAGGAGATACCGGGAGACGGGCCGTTACACGAGGAGAGCTGGACAGGGCTGTAGAAGGGCAACAACCCAGCAGTAGGGATGGACGGTTTTTCGGGGTTTATAAAAATAGAAACGTTTTTTTATCAAAACCGTCTGAAACCGGATATTTATTTTTTATTTTTACATTTGATCAAAATATCATAGATTGATATATAATACATGCCTAGAGTGTGTACAAGAGTGTGTGGTTGAAGATGCTATAAAAGTGATTTTGTAAACACTATAACTTTGTTATAACTTGTCAAATAAATGACATGTCTAAAAAGACGGGTCACGTGACAGCTTCTCTTCAGAGCAGAGAGTGAGGAGAAAAAAAACAATGGCTAGCGTGAACGAGCGCGAATGTTTTCTATTCTATTGTATATTCTATGTTGTTCAAAGAATAAAACTGGAACATGTCACATGTTTGTCGTGTGTGAAAATAACAATGATACAGTCTGAATCTGCCGCGCAATGAGTGAGAGGTTTGGTCAGTTGTGAAGAATAACTGAGGATTAATATCTAATTGGGATTATATTTAAGGGTAACGAATCACTCCATGGGAAAGATAGTTGCCTTCAGTTATTGGTAGATAGGAAAGGTTTTTTACAATTACTCGCTTACATTTAATAAGATCATTTTCGCTGCTCTCTGTAAAGCGCATTGGGTCACTTTTGTGAGAAATGCGCTATAGAAATAAAATGTGATTTGATTTGATATCAATCAATCAATTAAACTTTATTTATGTTCTATAGCACAAATCATGCATTGAATGTAACTCCAAGTGCAGTATTTACTAAACCACAATATAATAAAACAAGAGCTATACGGATCAAGAGTGTTTGTGCACAGCGCCACTGTGTGTGAAGGCGCTACTGAAAGTGATGACAGAACGCATGTCTCAGAAGATACGCGGTCACTTAGTGACGCAAAGGTAGTTCTGTATTTATCTCTATCTGTATTAGTACATTTATTTTGAAAGCTCTATTTTGACAGCTCTACCATGGGCACTTTTATTTTGATGGGGCATTCTTTGTTGATTGACTTACGACAGTTCAGGACGAGTCAGTCTCGCGGCATGTGGTTTTTATGAAAAGCTTTAAGTATGTTCACTGCATAATTCTAAGTCTAATCTTTCAGTGATTATTGAGCAGTATTCAAATATTTAAATACATTGAGCAGCAGCTGAAACTTTGTCTAAGAACCAAGATATTGAGAAAGCAGTTCATTCAATGAAGACGCTGTTCCAAGAGATGATCTTCCGTGCAGGCGTGCACCCTGGATCAGCGGAGCTGGTGTGTTAAGTGTTCATGTGTTTTCATGTATGGTGTAGCTTACAAAAGTCTGCCTTTCCACTTATATTTGTGAAACTAAGTAGCCTAAATGTGTTGCGACTGTGCTTACGGTGTTTTAATGGTGTTCGACATGAGTGTATTGTAGCAGTAGGGCTCAATTATTTGAAATATATATTGAAAATATATATTTTTATTTTATTTTATTTTTTTACATTTTCGGTTAACCGGAAAACCCCGGTTTTAGTCTTTGACGGTTTTTCGGTTTCAATAATTGGAAACCGTCCATCCCTACCCAGCAGCAGGACTGGTATCTGCGCCTTTGTGCAAGGAGGAACAGGAGGAGCACTGCCAGAGCCCTACAAAATGACCTCCCGCGGGCTACTCCTTGTAGAGGAATGTGGAGGGATGTAGAGGGGTGTAGAGGGATGAGGGATGTAGAGGAATGTGGAGGGATGTGGAGGGATGTAGAGGGTTGTAGAGGGATGTGGAGGGATGTGGAGGGATGTAGAGAGATGTAGAGGGTTGTAGAGGGATGTAGAGAGATGTAGAGGGATGTGGAGGGATGTAGAGGGATGTAGAGGGATGTAGAGGGATGTGGAGGGATGTAGAGGGATGTAGAGGGATGTAGAAGGACGTGGAGGGATATGATTAAACACAAACACTTCTATCAATGTCTTTTTCCCATTAACTATTGTCTTTTTAAATGTTTTATCTATTTACTTCTTATATTTGCTTTTATTCATTGTAATTGTTATTTTCTTATGCTCCTCTTGCTGTATTTTTAAATAATGCATGTAAAGCACTTTGAATTGCCCCTGTTGTATGAAATGTGCTATACAAATAAACTTGCCTTGCCTTGCCTTGCCTTACTCCTGTGCATGTCTCTGACCAAACTGTCAGAAACAGACTCCATGAGGGTGGCATGAGGGCCTGACGTCCTCTAGTGGGACTTGTGCTCACAGCCCAGTACCGTGCAGCTCGATTGGCATTTGGCAGAGAACCACAGAATTGGCAGGTTCCCCATTGGCGCCCCGTTCTCTCCACAGATGAGAGCCGGACGTGAAAGAGTCTGGAGATGCCGTGGCGAGCGTTAAGCTGCCTGCAACATCATCCAGCGTGACCGCTTTGATGTGTCAGTGACGGTCTGGGGAGGCATATCCTTGAAGTGTTCCCTTCAATTTCTTTGAGCAGTGTAGTAAATTGATACAGATCATTTACACAGCCCAGGTGAAACGATCACTGTATGATTGCGTACCTTCACTAGACACGCCGGGCCTGTCTCCTCTGGCAGGGGGAAGTTGAGGTTCAAATGAGAGGAACAGTCTAAGGGGGACGTCGTCTGGTTGGACATGGGAGCTTCTGTCTCTCGCCGTTTCGAGTCCCCGTTGCCATGGTGATCTGTCAGGCCTTGAGGCCCTGCGGAGAGAAGAGAGAATCATGGAGAGAGAACCTACCTGGCTTATCCATCCACAACGCCACAACTTCATTTAAAATGTATGATTGAGGATTGTCCATACCAGTGTGTGGTACTCTCTGCTTCTGGGGTGTTTCTGTGTCCATATCGTCATCTTCATGACTGCGCTTCGGTCGTCTTGGGACGTAGGAAGTAGATGGCACCACTCTTGCCTGACTAGAAGAGGCATAGCTGTGTGACAAGTCGAGTTAAGAAAACTGTACAGATTGACAACCTAACTCTTAACAGTACTTCCAATTCTGACTCCTGCTTTATCATATGAATTGTACGCAAATTAGGACAATGAAAATAAAAAGTTGAGTTGAATATATCATAGCGTATAAAAAGGATATCTCTTTAGCCCAGGGGGTTTCGCCTGGAATGGGGACACAGTAGAAGGTCTGTCTCTCTGAGGTCACAGTGTGTTGGGAATCCATATACACCTTGAGACGAAGATTACACAGGTCATCAATGCAATATGACAACCCTCGGGTACATGAGGTTCAGAGATAGGAAATGTTAGAATAGGTATAGCATAGAGTACAGCACAGTGTTTTATTTTGTATAGTATAGTATAGTGGATAGTGTACATAGCCTTTATTTATGTAAACCAGCTCTTTTCCCTTCTTGTTTTTAGTTTTTTTTTCCTAGCACCAGGGGAGCCCCCCCTCCCAAATTTCGTTTTTTTTTTTCGTTTGGTACCTGTACTATATCAATGACAATAAAGACCATTCATTCATTCATTCAAGATGTAAAGTTTGTATAACAATTACTACTTGTACGACAAATAGTACATTATGCTTTCTGTGTCACGGTTCTGTCCTGGACTTTCCGGGAAAATGTGAGGTCTGTCTAGGTTAAAGAGGTCAAAGGTTAAAGAGGATGGACTTACCCCACATTCTGTGATGTCTTTGTATTTCCCACATGTCAAAACCTGAAAATGGTCACACGGTATTATTCCCTCTGAATATACATTTTAAATTTTAAAATTCTGCCATTTAGCAGACGCTTTTAATCCAAAGCGACTTACAATTACGAATTACAGGGACATTCCCCCTGGAGTAACTGAGGGCTAAGTGCCTTACCCAAGGGCACACTAGTAGTGGTGTGGCTTCAGGCGGGATTTGAACTCACAACCTTCCGATCACAAGTCCAACTCACTATCCACTAGACTAGACTAGACCACCACTACCCCATCATCAGATCGTCACGATTCACAAAGATGAAAATATTACGGATCACAGATTCCTAACAAAAAGTGTCATGAGTGTGTGTGTGTGTGTGTGTGTGTGTGTGTGTGTGATACACACAACAGCTACCAAAACAAAGAGAGCTTACAGTGTTCTTGGTCGAGGGGTCCACTGTCTCATACGCCCCCATGTAGAACTCGGGATCAAACATGTCCTGGACTAAACAACGGAACTTCACAAGGCTGTTGGGCTTCAGGTAGTGCAGGGGGACATCGTTTAGCGAGGGAACCTAAACAAGAGCAATATCACACAACACGTGTAAAAACAGGAGTGTGTGTGTGTGTGTGTGTGTGTGTGTGTGTGTGTGTGTGTGTGTGTGTGTGTGTGCTGTGTAATGCATGACTACGTAGATCGATACCCAAGTGTTATACCGTAGTCAAATATGAAACCACCCTCAAGACCACCAGGACCAAGCTCCGGACCTGGGGTGACGGGGCCTTTTCAGCCGCAGCCCCGTCCCTCTGGAACGCCCTCCCCAACCACATCAGACAGGCCAACACCCTCCCAACATTTAAACAGGCCCTCAAAACCCTCCTCTTCAAGCTCGCCTTCACCAGTTATACCTCTCCCCCTCCCCTTCCCATGTGTCCCCAGCACTATACCTTAATTAGGCCCCTACTTTCTTCTATTTATTTATTACTACTCGATCTTTTCAGTTTGCAAAGTGTCTTTGAGTGTCTAGAAAAGCTCTATATGTATTATTATTATTATTATTATTATTATGATGAATGAGTCATAACTAGTCGTCCTACCCCGGTATGAGCGCCGCCTGCTTTCAGCTGTTCTCTGAAGTACTCCAACACTTTTAATTCCCAGTCTGGGTTTGAGTTCCTCTGGGCTGCAAAACAACAACAACACAACAATCACATCCCCTGTTCATCAGCGGGGCGCTGTCTCTCTGTCTCTCTGGTGCTTTCAGGAAACGTCACATGGTAAGTAGATTAGTTTAGATTCAACTTTATCGTCGTCGCAGAGTACAAGTACAATACAATACAATGAAATGCAGTTTAGCATCCTACCAGAAGTGCAAATAGTGATATAAGGGCATGAAATAAATAGAACAAGAATGGTAGTGATAGGTAACTATGTAGTAGTGTTGTAAACATTGGCATAGTTTAGAGGTATGTACAGTTATGAGCTATGTACAGTTATGAGCTATGTACAGTTAGGTAGCTATGTACAGTTATGAGCTATGTACAGTTATGAGCTATGTACAGTTATGAGCTATGTACAGTTAGGTAGCTATGTACAGTTATGAGCTATGTACAGTTAGGTAGCTATGTACAGTTATGAGCTATGTACAGTTATGAGCTATGTACAGTTAGGTAGCTATGTACAGTTATGAGCTATGTACAGTTAGGTAGCTATGTACAGTTATGAGCTATATACAGTTATGAGCTATATACAGTTATGAGCTATGTACAGTTATGAGCTATGTACAGTTATGAGCTATGTACAGTTATGAGCTATGTACAGTTATGTGCTATATACAGTTAGGTAGCTATGTACAGTTATGAGCTATGTACAGTTAGGTAGCTATATACAGTTATGAGCTATGTACAGTTATGAGCTATATACAGTTATGAGCTATGTACAGTTAGGTAGCTATAAACAGTTATGAGCTATGTACAGTGAGATAGTTTATGTACAATATCTAATGTGCAGAACTTAGTAAAAGAAGCTCTATCAGGAGACATGTTACATGGTAAGTATGGCAGCTCGTTGGCAAAAGTGGGAGTCACAAAGCAGGGAAATACAGATCCAAATATTGACACAGAATCAACAGAATGTCACAAGTCAAAAGTGAAAGTAAAAGTTGCTTGCTGAAACTAACAACAGTCACAATGACAGGACAGGAGGAGATTATGCGCTATCTAGCTACGTGGTGCGTTCGTAAACTCGCTCTGAGAGCGCCGGAGCGCACACTGGGTTCGACGTCATAAAGGGACCAAGTAATTTGATTGGACAAGAGGCGTTCCAAGAGTGCTGATCATATTTCCAGAGGGTATTTACGAACGTGATGTCCTCTTTCTATGCTCCCTAACTAACCAGCGTGGGTAGCATAAAGAGCTAACGTTCAATAGCATCTCAATCTCAATGTTTTCTTACCAAACATCCCTTCGACGACCCCCAGCGGGCTGTTTATCCAGTCCTGAGTAGAAGGCATGTTGGCAGTAACCGATATGATAATAAAACAAAATGTTTTGCACCAATTTCAAGAACTATAAACTTTTTTTGCTTAAGCCGCAACTTTCCTTCCGACTTCCAGACAGACAGACAGCGCTGTTCTCAGTGGCGGGAACGTTGCGTCACTACCTTCACTGTCACTGTCAGATTTTTAATATTATTTTTAATTTAAATTCAGCTTTTTTTTACGTTTTTGAAAAATATCTAATATACTCCCATGCATATGATATTAATGAACAGTGCATAATTACAAAAAGTGATGCATTGAAAAGAGTTACGTTGTGACGTCATCACGCAGCAGTCAGCAGCCATACATCGCAGTGAAACAGCAACATTGACGCTCTTGAACAGGACCCTATTTTTATGAGTCCATTCCCAGTTCGTGACGTTAGAATTATAAGGTTCTATCTCCATTTTTGTCAAAATTGAGTTTTTTTACATAATCTGATCCATTAGGTGTTTATTAATGCCTGTGTGGTGTTATTTTTAAAATGTTGACATTTTTGAGTTAGTAATTAATAAAATACAAAGGTTCCATCTCACAAAACATAATGGAATGTAAAAACTTTGACGCTCAATATCTCTGAACTGAACTGCCCTAAACGGAAATAGAACCTTATAATTCTAAACGGAGATAGAACCGTATCATTCTAAACGGAGATAGAACCTTATCATTCTAAGCTCACGAAATGACAAAAACACATTTGTCACATTTTGAATACATTTTAAAATATCAGGGTTGTCAACTCTAGAGTCAACCTTCAACAGCATTTGTTAGGTCTATAATTCAATCAGGGCTGGCTGCATGGTGTAGTTTGTCTTAGAATTTATACTCATTATTTATATTATTATTATTATTATTATTATTATTATTATTATTATGTATACTCATTATTAGTTATAATTTATAAGCACTTTGAGCTGCAATTTTTGCAGGAAAGGTTATCATTATTATTATTATTATTATTATTATTATTATTATTATTATTATTATTATTATTAGTAGTAGTAGTAGTAGTAGTAGTAGTAGTAGTATTTCGAGTTGAGTTGCAAAAAAATAAAAAAATAAATCGTTGTTTGGTACCTATAGCAATGACAATAAAGACCATTCATTCATTCAAATAATAATAAATACAAATACAAACGAGTTGCAGTCACTATGCCACAGCAGTAGATGGCAGCACCAGATGCAACCGCCACTCTTGCGCAACCGGTCCATTGAAACTGCAAAGAATTTGCGGGGATTCAACGACTTGTACGTGATTAGTACCATCCTCATTAAGCTGCTGGTTCCTGGTTGAACCTAGCCTGGCGCTTGCAGATCAGTGAATCGGCGCAACAACGTCAGACAGATCCGGGTTGAGATGTTATGCCTGCCTCGGCAGTGAGCTAAGCTTGGGTCTACGTGTAATTTGGGTGAAAATGGCTGATAGGAAAGTCAATAATGTCCCTAATTCCAGTGCGAATTTACTGTTTTCTGCGGCACCAGAGTTTAACTTCAACCTCCCTTTCATCCCTGTGAGTCAAGCGTCGGGTCCCGCGGTGCTGTCAGGAGGTAAGAGGGGCAGAGAGAGGTGGAGGGGTAGAGAGAGGTGGAGGGGTAGAGGGGCCCCCCTATAATAGACCAACATGGGGGGGCAATAGCAGCTAATCAGCTGTACATCAAGACCCTTCCACATTTGTCAAGTTAATTCCTGTGATTTTATTGAATATCAGGAGGATATTTCAATGGGAATTGTTTAACTAGTTTAATGAAGGCGAGGCAAGGCAAGTTTATTTGTATAGCACATCTCATACAGGGGCAAATCAAAGTGAAAGTGCTTTACATACATACAGTATAACAAAAAAAGGATAGTACAGAAAAAGAAGGATAGTATATATATATATATATTTTTTTTTTAAAAGGCAAGAATAGATAAACATATGATAAATGAATGATGAATAAAGTCTAACTTATGTGACAAGCTGTCAATGATGTCCTGTCAGAGAAAGAGCTTTTGTATTGGTTGCTTGGTTGGACAAGCATGTTGTCTTTTTAATATGATTTGTCTGCAAGCTTCAATCAAAAGGATAACTCTTTAGTTCTCAACGTGACAGCGACAATAATTCACACCAAGTATTTGATTTTGAAGCTGAGTTTGCAGGGCCTTGCGGTTATTTAAATGCATTCAATAAAATAGTATTGATCAATGTTATGCCTAATTGTATCTGCTTGTTGTTGTTCTTTTCCAAGACGATTCTACAGATGTTGGAGAAGAAGACAGCTTTCTGGGTCAGACCTCAGGGAACGCTCCGGCACCCGCCACATTTAACTACTTCTCCAGTCCGGTGACCACCGGTGACCCATTTGCCTCCATCGGGCATCAGCCATGTCCACCCCCGGCACCGTCTGTGGCTTCTGCACCTTCGGGTCCATCGTCTGTCCCCGGTGGCGTCCCCAGCATGGCCTCGACCGCCGCACTCTCCGGTCCACAAGCTAACATGCCACCATTTGGCACTGCTGTCTATCAGAACCCCATGGGAAGATACACTCCGCCCCCAAGTTCAGTGACTCCGCCCCCTCCCCAGCCCCCCCAGCAGAGCTATAACCCGTATCGCCACACCCCCCTCAGCAGCAGAGCCAACCCTTACCTCGCAGCTCCAGAAGTTCAGTCACACACACAACCCCACCCACAACAACAACAACAACAACAACAACAACAACAACAGCAAAGCCCATACGCTCTCGGCGGCTCTCCAGCACAAACATTCCAAACGGCACCTTCCACGTTCACAAAGGTAGACAGCTCCTCTCTGTCTGTCCCTCTATGCTGTCTTCTTTCCTCTGTGTCTGTCGCTATTCACAGCGAGTGTCTTAGTGCACGACAATAATCTTGCATAACATGAATAAATGAAAAATGCTGATGATCACGCTAAAGAATGCGTCTCTTAACGGTGTTTACCTTGTCTTTAGCCGCCTCCCACACAGATTCAGGCTCTCGCTCCCACCAACGCTGGGGCGTTAGTCCCGGCCAATCCCATGATGCAGCAGTACAACTATAACGTCTATGAGCCTATTCAGCCTCACTGGTTCTTCTGCAAACAAGTGGAGTTAAAGAGCGTCTGGCTGCCCTTCAGCATCCTTGACTCCATTCAGCTAGAGGAGACCTACAACTCAGGTGAGATGGAGGTGTTCATTATTCGGTTGTTGAGTCTGACGTCAAACATGATGTTTAGCAATTTCCGGGTCCAAACCAGAAATTCCCTGCACCATAGTACCAGTGTACTACAGCGGTAGAATGACAGTTCAATCGTTTTTTAGACTCGGATCTATTCCTACAACAAGGGACACAGCACTTTCCCGTTTTTCCCATATTTGTCAGCATCTTTGAGCCTCGGAAAAGCGCCATATAAATATAATGAATTATTATTATTACTGAGGCATTTCAAAGACAGCGCCTCAGCCAACTTTGGACCCGGAAACACGTCACGACTTAACAACCGAATAGCTACCCAGGCTGATTTAAATAACCTAATTTCAACGTTGATTTTCACTGTTTTTAACCAAGCAAATCTGGCCATTGATATGCTGTGTTGTGTCTCTTGTCTATGTGTAACTTTATGTATGCTACCTTCTTGGCCAGAGCTCACTTAAAGTAAATCTCAATGTGACTCAGGTTAAAATACATGATATTAAAATATGAATATAAATATAATACATAAAATACATAATACCTAAATAAAAAACGAAAAATAAAACATCTGATAAATACAATGGTTCTATCTAGGATCTATCTATCTATCTATTGTGATGGCATACACAGTGTGTGATCTGACTCTGTTTCCTTCCTCCCCCCCCCTTAGTCCAACCAGACCCTGAGAATGTGATCGTGTGCACAGACGGGGGGCGCTACGACGTGCAGCTGTACGACCGCATGCGCACCGCCGTGTTCTGGGAGGAGGAGCCCACGGAGGTGCGCCGCTGCAGCTGGTTCTACAAGGGAGACGCAGACAGCCGCTTCGTGCCCTACTCTGAGGAGTTCAGCGACAAGCTGGAGGTCTGTGTTCTGTGAAAGTCCACCAGTTATCATCTGTTCACCAAGGCCTTTGGCCCCTAGTTTAGTTTTGTCGCTGTTGCTGTCTCTGTGTTTTCTGTTTTGTCTGTCTGACTTTTCTGTAAAATCCGTAAATTGGTGGCCTGGGGTGGTCCAGTGGTCTAGCACCGCGGTCTACAGTGCACACATATGCCTATGTCGGCATGGGTTCGAATCCGGCCCATGCCCTGCTGACATGCCGTCACCTCCTTACTTTCCTGTCTACCTTCACTATCTCTATCCAATAAAAAGAAAAATATGAGTGGGACTGCCCCACTCTGAAAAAAATAACCTTTAAAAAAACATCTGTAAATTGTCCTTGGGTTCGTGAAAGGCGCTATATAAAACCAAGATATTATTATTAGTATTATCTGTTTGTGTTATCTCACTGCTGTCTGTGTTACCCAGATTAAAAATATATAATATAGAATAAAATGTTGGGATTAAACCCTGGGAGTAGACTGAGACGTTAATGTGATAGCAGATCAAAACATTTTCCTCATTATATATGTGACACGTTCTAATGCTTTGGTCCTCATATCGGCAACCAATCAAAATGTTCGGACTTTTCTTTTGAAACACGGAACTACGTTTCAACGCTGTTGAGAATCACAACACAAACTCGCTAGTCAAGCCAAAATACTGCAACGCAATGGAATTTACATTGTTAGCAGACTCACAAGCTGTGTTAGTTGACCAGCGATGTGTCATTGATTTTCAACAATGCAGAAAAATATTCAAGTTTTTCTAAAGAAAAGTCAGATCATTACATCAGATCCCGATATGAGGACCAACGCATTAGAACGTGACACAAATGTGTGAAGTGGCATATGTCTCCTCTCTCCAGGGAGAGTATAAGAAAGCCGTGTCCACCAACCAATGGCACCGCAGGCTGGAGTTCCCGACTGGCGAAACCATCGTCATGCACAACCCAAAGGTGATCTATTGTCTGCTTGAAGTTAAGAGTGTGTATTGATCAAAATACCACCGCTCATCCGTGATCAGACTTAGCGGAGGTGCTGGAACTGAAGAGTATCAATAGAGTGCAAAAAAACAGCATCCACACACTCAAATTATGGGCAAAAAAAACGTAGCTTATTGCGCGACCTTTCGGTCATAGACGTTCTTCAGGAGTGTGTATTGATAAAATAAACACATTTTGAACATCAAACAATAACTAAATGGGAAAGGAACATGATTTTGTTTCTATGTGTGACACGGCATTCTCTCTTCCTTCTGTTTGCAGGTGATAGTACAGTTTCAACCTTCCGCCATGCCGGATGAGTGGGGTACGACACAGGACGGGCAGACCAGACCGAGGGTCGTCAAAAGAGGCATTGACGATGACTATGATGAAGTGCCTGATGGTATCAACGTTATTTTCCCTTTTTTCTTTTTTAGAAGTATATTTATGAATGAATGGTCTTTATTGTCATTGCTATAGTACAGGTACCAAACAACGAAATTTGGGAGGGGGGGGGGCTCCCCTGGTGCTAGGAAAGAAAAAACTAAAAACAAGAAGGGAAAAGAGCTGGTTTACATAAATAAAGGCTATGTACACTATCCACTATACTATACTATACAAATAAAACACTGTGCTGTACTCTATGCTATGCTATACCTATTCTAACATTTCCTATTCTCTGAACCTTATGTACCCTAGGGTTGTCATATTGCACATAGTGTTATTGCACATTCATTTAAAGTGTCGCAGTTTGCAGGTTTGAAATGTACACAGTTGTGTTTCAGTATTACACTTGATTTCAATCTAGTAGCTGCCATCAAATTGTCTAGATTGTCCAGGGCCTAGAACCTAGGTCTTTGCTGTGTTCAGGGCCTGAATGGCCCTGGGGTAGAAGCTGAGCTTCAGTCTGTTTGTCCTTGCGAACATGGTCCTGAACTGCCTGTTCGAGGGCAGCCGAGCAAAGTGTTCGTACCCAGGGTGGGATGGGTCTCTGGAGATCTTGGAGGCCATTTATTGGTTTTCAAAGGGTTATACATTTAAGAACAGGAGCAAGAGAACAATATACACCCTCAAAGTTATTTTCCTGATTACCACAAATAAGTTCAGGTTTCAAGTTTATTGTTCTGTCACATTACACAAGTGTAAGACAGTAACATTCTTAGGCTTCACTTCCTGACATTGGGGCACAAGACAGTATTAAGGGTATATTTTAAGGGCATATTTCAAGATAAAAGTAGTCGATAGTACAGGACATAAGTGACAAATAAGACAGGATACAATTAGCAGTTGTAAGTTGGTTGAACTAAAATATGTGCAAACAACCCTTTTTCTTTGTTCCAGGGGAGCTCCCTCAGGTGGATCACCTGGTGTTCATGGTGCACGGCATCGGTCCCGTCTGTGACCTGAGGTTCAGGAGCATGGTCGAGTGTGGTACGTAAGGCCCAACATCTCTAATCGGCCCCTCCGTAATAAGTTACACACCCGGTGCAGTTCTTTATTCATATCACAGTACTCCCCTGATATCCATTTAGAACAGCCGCACAGCAGCTACATTTACTGACATTCCTTTCAGTCACGTGACCACAGCTTTCTCTGGTGACTGTAGACACTGTGTGTCTTTGTGTTCACAGTGGATGACTTCCGCAGTGTGTCCCTGAAGCTGCTGCAGAGCCACTTTAAGAAAGCCCAGGACGATAATGTCATCAGCCGGGTGGAGTTTCTTCCAGTTCAGTGGCACACAGCCCTGCACGGGGATGCCACAGGGGTGGACAGGTAAGGGGATACATGACTAGGATGTATCCAAAAGCTTTGGAAGAGCTTGTGAAATTGTCCTGATTATACCTCTCAGTTACAACCTCTTACGAATGAAACCTCACACCTTTCTCTCTCACTCATTGACTCGAGTAATGATCGACGATGTCTTTGCTGTTTTAGGAGGATAAAGAAGATCACCCTCCCTAGCACTGGCCGGCTGCGTCACTTTACGAACGAGACCCTCTTAGATGTGCTGTTCTACAACAGCCCCACCTACTGTCAGACCATCATGGACACAGTTGCCCTGGAGATTAACCGGCTTCATGACTTGTTCATGCAGCGAAACCCAAACTTCAGAGGAGGAGTGTCCGTGTCTGGGCACAGCTTAGGTAGGAACCCCTGGTACTTGTACTACAACTGTGTGTGCATACTTGTCTGTTGAAGTCCTGTGAGAAACGGTGTGTTAAACCAAGCGTGGTGGAATATGTTCTTACCTACAGGTTCTCTTATACTTTTTGACTTGCTGTCGAATCAGAAGAATGGCTCGCCGATGCAAGCCGTGGAAACTGCGAATGGAGGCAGTCCTGTGGCTACCCCTGTCCCCCAGGTGAACCATGCTGTCAGCCCACCTGCTGTGGAGGAGGAGCCTAAAGAGGAAGGGGAGGAGTTGGAGGACCTTTCCGCTGTAATGGGGCATCTGGGCCTATCAGAGTACCAGAGTACCTTTGAAAAGGAGAAGATTGACGTAGAGTCGTTGGTATGAACCCTACTTGCTTGTTCTAAACACCTGACTGTATTTATTTTCACTGGTAATTCGTTCAATTTATTCTTTTGATAAAGAGACTATTTATAGGAGCACAGGTTCGAGTGGAGACACGGGAGACTATTGAGGTTCTATGGCCGGGGTCCCCAGTAGGCGGCCTATTTTTGGAGAAATGCCAGAAGGAAAAACTATAATTTGAAGGAAAAAAAAAATCTTACTTCTGGCATTTCTTTTTTTAGGGAGTGGGGGACGACGACACTATTCCAAACATTCATAATTTCAGCAATCAATCAAAGAAGAAATGTTCCCTCTTAATTCCACCCCGAATTTCCCCTATAGTCCATTCCCCTTCTCTGGCGCACCACATAATATTCAAAATATGCAAGAATTTCGGGCTGGAGATTGAGTGGCCCACGGTTTCCCAGTGCATTTTAAAAGTGGCCTTCTGTGAAAAGTAATTGGGGACCTCTGTTCTATGGTATTCTCAATGCTTCACAGGACATCTTGAATTAGTGATTGCAAAGTCTGTTGCTGATTGATGATGATGTTCTCTCTCTCTATCATTGTTTCCTCAGCTGATGTGCACAGTCGAAGACCTGAAAGAGATGGGCATCCCTCTAGGGCCAAGGAAAAAAATAGCAAAGTTTGTCAAAGAACGAGCAAATACACAGGTAAGCTTTAGATCATCTGTGTTTTAGGCACCAGAGAATGGATACAACCTCTGTGTTAATGTACCTTCTCTCGATTCAACAATGTCAGGCAGTGGAAGAGAAGAAAGCAGAAGTGAAAGAAGCCAGCCAAGAGGTGGTGCCTACCCAAGAGAGCAAGACCCTGCCTGGGCCCACCCCTAAAAAGGTTCCCGTGGACGGGTCCATCTCCTCCATCCACGTCGATTACAACTATTTTGAAGTCGGCACCGGACAGGTAACGTCTCATGTCTAAAACATGGCAGTGTGTGTGAGTGATGTCGCGATGTTGACTACTAAAATGAAATGTTGTTGAGCAAATCTGTCTGCTGCTTCAACCCTGCCTAGGTGTCGGTGGTGTACCACACGCTGGACTTTGAGCCAATGAATTTCTTCGCCCTGGGATCTCCGATAGGGATGTTCCTCACCGTGCGAGGCCTGGAAAAGATCGAGGAGGGTTACCAGCTACCGACCTGCAAGGGATTCTTCAATATCTACCATCCGGTTAGCCAGCCCTTCTTACTAGCCCTTCTTACGTGTCTCCTGAGAGGTGTATATGTGATGTGTAGCGGTGGCCTAGTGGATAGTGAGTTGGACTGGTGATTAGAAGGCCATGAGTTCCAATCACCACCTGGAAACACCACCACTAGTGTGCCCTTGAGTAAGGCACTTAGCCCTAAGTCTCTCCAGGGAGACTGTCCCTGTAGTCTCTAATTGTAAGTCGCTTTGGATAATAGTGTCTGCTAAATGGTTAAGATGTAAATGTAATATGTGTACAAGCTGATGACACACAATTCCTACGTCAATTAGTAGTTCAGGCAACCAAATACTAGGTGTCTGTGTTTTAAAATTAATTGATATGCAACATTGTAATATCGTGCTCAAATGTCCAATATTGATATTTAACAGAAATATTGTTGTTTGTCTGATAATAGAATGCCTGTGATTGTTGTTCTGTAAAGAAAAGAAAAAAAGGATATCTAAACTTTCTGGTTTTAGTTGGACCCGGTGGCGTACAGGATTGAGCCCATGATAATGCCAGACCTGGACCTGAAGCCGGTCCTGATCCCCCATCACAAAGGGAGGAAGAGACTGCATCTTGGTACGGACCTCTAGACTTCATCAGGATGATGTGTTGTTGCGTCTATGGTGTTCAGTGCCGTTATGTTATAATGGTGGATGGTTGTGTGTTATAAAGGTGGATGGTTGTGTGTTATAATGGTGGATGGTTGTGTGTTATAATGGTGGATGGTTGTGTGTTTCAGAGCTGAAGGAGAGCCTCTCCCGTATGGGGTCTGACCTGAAACACGGCTTCCTCAGCTCGCTGAAGACCGCCTGGCAGACGCTCAACGACTTCGCCCGCGCTCACACCTCCTCCGCCCAGCTGCAGGCCGAACTCGCCATGGTGGCCAGTCAGATCAAAGAGGAAGAGGAGAAACAGACTCACGAGGGTGAGTCTTCGGTTTGACTGTCTCTCCTTGGCCTTGCCTGAAGAGACGGTCTATGACCGAAAGCTCGCGCAAGAAACTACGGGTTTTTTGCACAGATTTTAGTGTGGATGCTTTTTTTTTTTTTTTTTGCACTGTCTCTCCTTGAAAAATGTATTATTGGTGCGAATTAGGTTAACCATTCACAATGGCTAAGCGGTCATTACAAAGAGATAGAATCAGATTATAGCTAATGAGGAGAACAATGAGATCAATGGCTGATTTATTGTCTATAAAGAACCACAGCCCACAGGCATGTAAGAGCCACTGAAATGTTTTCAGCACAAAACCCACACACAAAACAACATGCCCATTATGTATGATAGGAATGTAGTGATAAAGCTATTTAATATCGCTGTTTAAGTGTATTTGAATAGGGATGTCAAACAAATATGCCATATATCATTAAAAGTATTTGACATAATGTATATGTTGTGGTTTGTATAGATTTGTTTTATTTTTTTAAGTTCCCTTTTGGTTTGTTTCAGAAGACAAGATGGTGGAGAGCCATGAGATGCAGAGGGAGGAGGAGCCGCAGGTGAAGATAGGGATGCTGAACGGGGGGAAGCGCATCGACTACGTCCTACAGGAGAAGCCCATTGAGAGCTTCAACGAGTACCTCTTTGCTCTTCAGAGTCATCTGTGCTACTGGTACGGGGGGGAGGGGTGGTGGGGTGGTGGGCATGCCTGGGTCATTACTGCCTGGGCACTCTTCATGTCAGCTCAGCTGTTTCACACGTCTCTTTTTGCATTCATTAAAATGCATCCATATGATTCTCAGTAATACCGTAACTGGTGGTTTGAGACCCACTGCAAACGTTCTCACAGCTGATCTGACCGGGTGTTATATTGACAGGTTAATTTATTCTGCAGGCATTCATATTTATTTGTTGCCTTCCTTCTCCAGGGAGTCTGAAGACACAGCCCTGCTCATTCTTAAAGAGATCTACAAGACCATGGGTCTCCACCCAGAACAGATCATACACTGATACATAATGGATGTTGGCTGGAATCAAAAATAAAACTTTCTGAAACCCCCATACTGTTTCTCTTCCCATCAGGGTTTTTTTCCATGTTTGATTTGATAATTGCTTTTCTTTTTGTTAGTATTTTGCTTTATTTTCTATTATTGTAGTCTATCGTATATAATGATTAATAGTTTAGCTTGTATAATGCCATTTGTCTTAAATTAAAAAAAATAAAAATAAAATGGTGGATTCCATGGCCACTTTATTTGCTTGAAATCACATTTTTATAGCCTAAATTATAGAAATTGTGAGTTTGGTTGGAATTTACAGAAATATATATGTAATAATCAAGTTAGATATTTACAAAGGAAAGAAACTGCTAATTAAATCTTACATGTATCATAAAGAGATAATAAATCATTACTTTCACATCATTTGTTTTGATTTTTTTGGGCGTATCAAATGCTTTCAATTTAGTGTTGTGTATTGTAGGTACAAGAACATTTGAATACTGTGCAGTTGTGTGTCCTACTTGGAATCCTTTCCATGTAACACTCGATATGCACTCAATATATCTTTACCAACCATTATCTTCTCATTATGGGCTATATTTTAACAGCATGTGCTATTTTCAAGGCTACATTTTTCAGCGCACATGATGGCTCCTGATGGTTTTCAACCCAGGATGACCCGTCAAAGTTGGCAGCAATTGGCCCACGGTTTGGAGCTTGTTACTATAGCTACAGCTACTTGAGAAGAATGGACATTATTTTCTCATTTTAAAAATATCCAATTATCCAATAATAAGACCATACTAGTGTACACATTATGAGGAGATAGCAATGTTTATTGACATTTTCAAGACAAATGAAGAAACTTTAAAAAACAAAGTGTTTGTTTGCATAAAATGCGACCTGTTAATTGGAATAACAAATGATGACACAAAAATTGCTTGTTCTATCTTCAAGGTTTCTGATACAGTAGTACACTGTACCACTTTGTCCATGTCATTGTTCATTCAAGCCGTCATCTCACTTTCGACCAAGGATCTGTATTATCTCAATGTTCAAGTATAACATCCTTTCGTCAAATGAGAGAATGTCAAAACAGATAAGTGTAGTATAGGGACTCACGCCGGAAGCTTTGACATCCCTGAAATCTGAAGCCACACCCCTCTACTCCCTGTTCCCATTGACTCCACTGTAATGTTACTCTTTACTTTTGAGTTTTATCTTTCAATAAACTTTTCCATGGTTTTGGGGGGTTTCATTATAAAAATAATGAGCTTTCATCACCATCAATCAACTGCATTATAGTTAAAAGACAATTGTACTCCACTGCAAAATGCTTAGGAAAACCCAATTGGAAACTGCAATTGTGGCCACCGTGAACAGTGGTCACACTTCCATCATCTTAAAAGGATAGTTCACTATTTTAGACATTATAGTCAGATGGTTCAACATGTGTGGCCAAATCACCTCAAAGTATCTACCGGTCAGAGATCATTTGAGATGATTGAATATTATCTTTGCTCCCCAATCACTTGTTTTCAGTTACTAGTTGCGATTTAAACTCTGAACCATGGATTAGTTCTTCCTGGCCCATAGACCTGTCAACGTAAGGAACCATCGGACTACGTTGTATAATAAAGTACTTGAAAAAACTATCCCTTTAAATACTGTCTCAGTGATCATCACCTCTGGAGGTGGGGTATTTAATCTCTTCAATATCTCTTAGTAGGCACATTAAGTATGACATTCACCAGCATGGAAACAATCTACCGGTGTATTAGAAAATACTTATTTACATATTATTCAATTCAAGATAAACCTTAAAGTTTAGTGGGAATTTAGTGGATGCAAGGTTCAACTAACTGAAAGGCGAATCTAGTACAATGAACCATAATGCCATGAACCGCCCTCCTGGAATGAATGAGAAGATCACAACAAATTAGACACCTATACAACATACTGATGCGCTGCATGCTTGTAATAACCATATTCCATGGTAACAACTTCTCTTCAATTGCTTCTATCACAATCCAGTCAATACTCTTCTCTGCTAAGTACATTTGGTTATCCCAAAAGAAGCTCAGTCATGTTCGATTTCAATACATAAGTCGTCATCTTCTAAGCAAAGAAACACAGTGACTGATTGTCCCTTTCAACAACGTCTACGCTAACATACAAAGGTCCCTTCTTCATCACTGTAGAATTACAACATAGACCATAACGTAGATGAAATATGAAACAATATGGCTCTAGAGACAATTAGTGATTAAAAAGAGAGAATTGTCCAGTGATTGCTTCGAGGAACATTGCTTAGATCACGGTGGGTTATGGGAAATTTCCCAACATACAATTTTTCCACCGGTATTTTTTGTGTTGTTGACGCAAGTCGTACCATTTGTACGTACCATTATCAGTCTTGTTTTGAAACGTTGCGGTTTTTGATGCTTCACATATAACCAAACAATATTGTACATTTGTGTACATTCAAAGATGTCTTCAGCTGAGCTGAAATAAAAATGTAACAAGGATTTCTGTGTAAACAGGTCATTTTTCTATAGTGCATGTTAGTAATGTCATATGAGGATACCTCAGTTCTCATATTATTTATATACAGTATAATAATAATAATAATACAATAAAATAAAAAATAAAATAAAGAATTAACAAGAGCCTGGACATCAGGTGTAGAGGGGGCGAGACTCCACACAGCAAAAAGGTCTGATTCTGGCCCCGCGGTGGTGTAGCGGTCTAAGCACTGGCCACTAGTGCAAGCTGCCCACCGGGGACTGGGATCAAATCCCAGCTCGCCAGATCCGGATATGGCCGGGGCACACACGGGGAGCGGCATATTAGGCGGCCGCTCCCGAGGGCGGTATAGGAGTATTTCCGGACAAGGATCCGTCGCGCAACACCGCCCCCTGGGTGCCGGAATAACGGTGCTGGGCTCGAGGAGCCAGTCAGCTAGTCTGCCTGGCGGCCTCTTCTGGGACTGCCGGCCACGGGGTCGTGCGGCGGATCCTACGCAATAGGCAGGGGATAATTGGATGCTAGGTTGGGTTCAATTGGATACCAAATTGTCATAAAAGGGGATAAAATCGGGAAAAAAAAATAAAAAATAAAAATAATAATAATCTGATTCACTCTTCTGGTTTGCTCTGGGTCTTGTAGGCTTGCTTGCGCAGGTGATTCTCGATCTCCTCACGGAACACAAGCATACCGAGGTGGGAGTGGGAAGCCTCGTTCATGGCTTTGGACTGGATGCACATGCGGTACTGTTCTGGCGTCAGCTCGTCTGCACACTGCTTCTCATGCCACAGGTGGAAGAGCCCTGACACCGGAGTGCGCATCACAATGAGATCGCTCCGAAGGTACTTCCTGTACAAGTGGACGTCTTCCACTCCCCAACCTTTTACTTCCAGGTCAAAGCCCCCTAGGAAACAGAATTAACCGCTATTAAAATCTCTCAAGATAAGCTAACTTAATTTATAGAAAATATTTAAAAGGCACAGAATAATGTAATAATACAGTATAGATATCTATGCAAGTATGAAGGAGGAACAATGAACAATTGATGAACGCTGCATTACCAATATTGAGGAAGTCTGACTGGTACTGACATGTCATTCCAAAGCCAAAATCTCTCCAGAATCCAGCATCTTTTTTATGAATCTGTATGTAAAAAGAGCACTTAGCATTAGCTACTTCGTGGGCATCTGACAAAATTGCCTGTTTCAAGACAGTCTCATTATCCCTAGTATTTCAAATGAATTAAAATGGAATTTAAAAATACCAAAATTAGACTACTTAAGTCTTTTCATAGCCAAGCATACACAAGTGCATTTAATTGACATGACACAAAAAAACTAATGAGGTATTAATATGATGGTCCAGGTACTTACAAGCTGAGTTTCGATGGGCGGGGCCAGCTCCAAATTTCCATAAACGATGGCAGGATTATACAGACTGAAAACCACTGGATAAAAAACTCTCTTGTCTTCAAGAGGAAAGAAAACATGGGTTTAAAAAAACATCTTCGCATTCACTAACAATCTAAATGTCAATAGCCTTAATACAGAAAATATGACACTGTCCAGGGTACTGATGAACAAGCCCAAACAAATTGAACACAAGGACTGTGAGGCCCTATGTGACACGTTCTAGTCTTTTGGTCCGCATGTCGGCAACGGCAACCAATCAAAATGTTCAGACTTTTCTTTTGAAACACGGAACTACCGGTTTCAACGTTGTTGAGAATCACAACACAAACTCTAGTTTGTCAAACCAAAATGCTGCAACGCAATGGATTCTGTGAGTAATCCCCACTGCTAGCTAGTTACCTATAACACTACTTTACATTGTTAGCAGGCTCACAAAACAAGCTGTGTTAGTTGACTAGCGACGTGTCAGTGATTTTCAACAACGCAGAAATGTATTCACATTTTTCGAAAGAAAAGTCTGATCGTTACATCAGATCCCGACATGAGGACCAAAGCATTAGAACGTGACACATATTCTGGTAGAAGACACCTACTTGGAGCTGTGTGAAGGCGGCAGGTGTCCAGGAACTCCAGTGTGAAATAGATATCGACGTCACAGAAGAACATTAACACATCACCCTTCTTCCAAGCGTGGGCTCCGATGTCAAGACCTCTGCCCCTGGAAAACTCCTCATCCACTGGGATAAGTGTGTAGTTGGAAAAGCTCTCCTCCCTGGAAAGCAATTATGTTAGTCCAATATAGCCAGAGATTACGTACCTCAGTCACTCAAACAGATTCTTGCAGATAACAGAAAACTAACACCAATGGTAAAGTGACAGTGAAGTGAGGTAAAAACTGAATAATACAGAAGCACAATGACCTTTTCCTTCACAATAAAAGAACAAACCTGGACATTTTTTCCAAAGAGGACTTCACTTCTTGCAAGCCTTCCTGTCCGAAGTAAACCACTGTAAGATGCACTTGTCTATCATGTTCTATGCAAACTTCCCTGCAAGCACAAAAAAAATACTGTTAATACATTACCAGAATCTAAAACATCAGTATGCACTTATCAACCTTTCAAAGTAAACACTGGGGTCAGTTCATGCAATATGAAGTAGCCCATCAGACTAATGGTATTGCAGTATTAAAAAATTAAAATTAAAATTAAGGAAATCCAGTAGTAGAAAAAAAAGTCACCAAACCAGATCACACACCTGAAATTGAGTAGGAACTGTGAAAAGGCCTCTGTTCTGCCTGCCAGTGGCACAATGATATTGATGACGATTCCTGTCGTTTCTATGGACGTGCTCTTGACTTTCATTAATGGACCGAATGGCCGGAAAAGAGTGACATGGTGGAAGTTGTTGGAATCCTCTTTGGCAAAGAACAGCTCGTAGAGAGTACCTTTGTCCCGCTCCGTCCTGTACAACCCTGCCATCATCAGTGGATATAACAGAGATCAGCCACATAACAGTGAAGTTCTGTCAAACATAAGTAACCGACTTACAACACTTTCAGACTTAGTTCCCCCTGGTTTAACACTAGAGCAGCCGTGCCTATTTTACCTACTATAAGAGCCGCCTCGGTGGTCAAATGACCATAGTCTTTATGGGAAGCTGCTATATACACACAAAGACCACTAGTTGGCCGCCTTGTAAATTAGCCTCCCTCCTACATAGAAAAACTGCGAAATAGCTTTATACTAGCTTATCCTGATGTGATTTTTGTAAGGATACTGGGTGGTAGAACGCACACATCTAGGAAAAGTCATGAAAGGAGGGTCCTGAAATTTGATCTGTGTGCAAAATAACTTTTTTCTTTTACTCACATGGTCAAATGACCCCACCGATAGCTGTTCTAGTGTTAAAGTCATGAAACAAAGTAGCCTAAGATAAGTGATCCACATAACAGCAGCACAGGTCTCACCCTCGGTAAAGTGGCTCTCTGTGTATATCTCCCGCTGCATGGGGACGTCGTCCTCCTGGGCGTCCTCCTCGTCGGGGTTGTTGATGATGTCCAGGGCGGCTTCGATGACCTCCACCAGCTCGTCCCTGCGGTCTTTACGCACCGGCTTCTCCTCCGGGTGCCTGGTCAGCCCCATCTCCAGCTGGTACACCTTACTGGACGTGAAGCTCTCGAACGGGACCAGGGCGTACTCGCTGGGCAGACGCGCTCCCGTGTTCACCTCCGCCTTGTCGATCTGAGAGTGGAGGAACTCCAGGAGGTCTCCCGGCTCCTGGTCCTTGGCCTCGGCCAGCCCCTGCACCCCCCCGGGGAGCTCCTTCCTGTCCTGCAGGACCTTCAGCTTGTCGCTCATCTCCTGGAGCTCCTGCTTGAGCTGGGCGATCTGGCGCTTGAGGCTGGCGGCGCGGCTGAGGTGGCGTTCCTCCTGCTCCTGCAGCAGGGCCTGGTAGTACTCCTTCCCGTACGACTCCCCTCCCAGGCCCGGGAGGACCAGGCCTACGTCCGCCGGGGGGGTGCACTCCAGCAGGTAGGCGAACAGGAGAAGGACCAGAAGGAGGAAGAGCCCCAGGAGCAGCCAGCGCACCCTGCCCTGCAGGGGCAACCCTCGCCTGGGCATCACGCTCGCATGCAGTAACAGGGGCTAAAAGGTATGCATCGCCTTTATCGTCAGCAAAAAATCTCTGTCAAGCTAGACAGATCATTTCAGATGAGTACCGTGAAAAATAATTGCATTATTTGAAGTTCCCTTTGAAATAAGTTATATCTAAAGCAACATAGTCGTTTTTTTCCATTTAAAGTCCACTGCACAAAGCTGTAAGGACTTTAGTCAAAACATTATTAGTCAAATATGTTCTTTAAAGTCACATAAATGGGGCATTTCGGGGACATTTCTTGTGTCTTCATTGATGGTTGGCTGATAACGACGTTCCTCTACTAAACCAAGGTGCAAAGAACCTGGCAGGTATGAACAGAGATGAACAAATCAATCAGCTTAGACTCTAGAGTTGCAAAAGAAAGACCTTTTTCAGCCCCAAATGATGCAATATTGACACACAACAAAACAATGAATGTGGCAACAACTCTCCGACCATAACAGTCAATAATGTACAATGTCAGGAACTAAAAACGGGAACTTCTTGCATTTGAAGTCTTGTAAATAAAGTCAATTAAGTTCAGGGTTTGCATAATCCAAGTTAGATAACAAGCTAAGCTACCATTTATACCAAAACACAAACAGCTACAGATTGTATTGTACACAACAAGGCTGTGTTCGTAAATACCCTCTGGAAATCTGATCAGCACTCATGGAACGCCTCTTGTCCAATCAAATCGCTTGGTCCCTTTATGACGTTGAACCCAGTGTGCGCTCCGGCGCTCTCAGAGCAAATTTACGAACGCAGTAGCCTACATAACAATAAGGGTCAGGACAGAGTATAATAGAGAGAGAGTAAACTCAAACCCTGTGCTTGTTAAAGTTGCCAGTAAATAAGCAGATCTGGGGGAATCTGCGCCTGCTAGAAAGCCAAGTCTAGTAGATGGATAACATAACATTAGCCTCTCGGTGTCCCCCCGATAACATGTCCCCCCGCCCCTGAGGCCACATCTGTTCCTGTGTTGTTCTCCGCCCATCTACTTCCGGTGAATGTAAAATCATATGAATGTCCTGGTAGATTTATTCAAAATAAAAGTCGTGACGTTAGAATTATAAGGTTCTATCTCCATTTTTGGTCAAAATTGAGTTTTTTTACATAATCTGATCCATTAGGTGTTTATTAATGCCTGTGTGGTGTTATTTTTAAAATGTTGACATTTTTTAGTTAGTAATTAATAAAATACAAAGGTTCCATCTCACAAAACATAATGGAATGTAAAAACTTTGACGCTCAATATCTCTGAACTGCCCTAAACGGAGATAGAACCTTATCATTCTAAGCTCACAAAGTGCCTAAATTAAACTCCAATTTTGACGAAACTTGGGTGAATGATGTGTCTTGTCAGACAGATGCGATGATGAATTTACTAAATGACACTAATCTAATTGGCCCAATGTTTGACTTGAGTTGTTGGTGAATGAGTTTCTGTGTTCTAAGAAGTGATAGATTATTATTATCATTAAAAACATCATAACAGGGTGCAAAGAGGAGAGTACAACCCTTTTCAAGACCGCACGTTTTGGGCCAATTGAATGTTTCCAAATGATACTATAATCAAATCCTTGAAAATTTAATCTAATAAACAGTAACACGTCCCGGTAACTTGTCAGTCATTCGGAGAGGCGCTACATCGGACATCATTCGTGGGGGGACAACATGTTTACTGTAGACTTGTTGATATAATATATATTATAATAATACTAATAATAATAATAATAATAGGTGTATACTCGTTTATACTAGTGAAGAATTGCAACAAGCACTCACCCCAGGGGGACAGTTAGTCAGCTCTCCGCAGTTGCAACTTGCTGACAAGATGTGATGCCGGTGGCACATTTCATATAACTTCCGGGTTTGGCTAAAACGTCAAAATAAAAGCCAATATAAAATGTTGATATTATAATAGAGAGGTGCTCTGAGGTGCTCTGGATCTTGTTGGACTACTGATGTGACATTCTGGTTGATGTCAATTAAATACATTTTCCTCAATCTATAGTTGTAATAATATAATAATATAATTACACAGCAAAAAAGTGTATGGATAAAATCAGAGCAATTGGAGTGTGTGTGTGTGTGTGTGTGTGTGTGTGTGTGTGTGTGTGTGTGTGTGTGTGTGTGTGTGTGTGTGTGTGTGTGTGTCTGGGGGAGGGGACGACGACTGCATAAATAGACTGCACTTCTTTTTACTGTTTATTGATTGCAACAAAATCATGTAATAACAACATAACAATTAATTAACACTCTTTTGTTTTAATAATCATAATTGTTGCATAAAGATTGCCATTACGAGGAATCAAAAGGTGAACTGCAGTTTGACACAGGACATGGCCACAGTCTACATTTAGTCTCATGTCCTCACAACACAGTAGCACTCACTACTATCATTTTATATTTCTGATGTAAGAAAAGAACAGTTGTATTTAACTAAAACGGTTCACTTATTTTCTTTGGCAAGTGAACTTGGAAATGTGAAAGGGGGAACACAAAAGTGGTGTACAATTTTTTTATTAAAGAACATGATCCTATCAAATAGAAACTTTACAGATTATCTGGATGAACAACTCCATGTCCACTCTTTGTCCACTTAACCTCAGAGGTCTACACTAGGTGATGGTAAAGTAGTCCCCTTTCATTCCCGGGCTAGATCTTCACAGTCGTACACTAATAATTGGAGGCTATTGTAGAAGCGGCACAGGCACTTGAAAGACATTAACATTGACATACAACCTGGTACACAGTCATGCAATGATACAGATGTGGCCAACATGACCTTGAGGTAATGATTAACATACCGAGGAGCTGCTTGAAGCTTGGTCTATGCAATTTCCAGCCATTTTGCAGCAACAATTGACTTTTTAATCACCTCAGTTTTAAAGTTTGAATACCCGTGCAGCAGAAACAAAAAGGGATCCAACTTTAGCATCAGACTGTATATGTACAGTGTTTTTTTATATAAATATATCCATACATCTATCCAATTAGAAATCTTTTCTACAATGTTGTTTTTGCTTTTAACTATCAAGCTTGTCCACAATTTTTGCGGGTGAAGGCAAAGCCATCCAGTTTGCATAAACACTATCATTGGCATATCTTGTAAAGACTGGGTTAGTGGCATCAAGTCTGTTGAGCAGTACCGGGCTCTTCTCTGGCCAGTTGGGGTATGACATGCCTAAAAATGAGAACATATCATTTTTCTGCACTGGAGTAAAGGAAAAGTAGAGTGCAGACAGTAAGGCTCTCAAAATAAACTCTGAGGAGTTCATTCTGGACAAAAGACACATTTTGTACATGTTGATTTTTAGACCAATGACTAATTTCCTGTGTTGCATGTAGCAATCTCTTTCAAAGATGATAAAGATGTCCATAGTTAATGTACTTAGTTAATGTACTTAACTTAAGTTAGGAAGTGTCATGTACTGGATTGACATAAATGAGATTAACAGAAAATAAACACAACTATCAGCATAGCATTTACTGTCTGCTGTGATTTGTCAATATTGTCCTTGGCTCATGCACCATTGAATTGTCGCTTCAATATAAAACAGAACGGATGACATCACTGTAACTGGGCAGCTGCTGTCATATCTGAACTATGAACATCATAAACATCAGCGTCATTGTATGATTATATTAACCAAATATCTTTAAATGGTAGCTAACTATCTCACTGGTAGCCATCTTATTGCTAAATACTTTAATGGTAATCAATTGGAAGTGCTTAGGATCTGCAGAAACATTTGATATTTTGCTATGAAAATATCTTAAATATGTTTCTATTTATTAATGTTACCCAAGAGTTTAATTCAAAAGCCTTACTGTTTCTCTGTTAAGCATTGTATAATTAATCTATATAATAAATAGGTATGTATGCAAAACAAATTTGGAACAGTTTGGAAACCAAACCAAATAGATAATGATTGATTCAGCAAGGACCTGTTTCAAATGTTCCTTCTCAAATGTATTTTTTTCAAATTGACCAAAAATGTGTTGAAATATGTATTGAACATGTTTGTCATCAAAAATGAGTTTCCTAATAATCAAATGAATATGTAGGAAATGGATGTGGATTACAGTGTGTCATATAGGCTAATTAAGCTAAATAGGAGAATGTTGGAAATGTTGTATATTTACAAATGTGTAATTATTTGTCAGATTTAATGTACATCAGAAGCAGGTCCAAATAAAAATCGGACACAAGATCCTCTTCCCACTGATTCTCTCATTTTCTAGGAAATGGAAGATTTTTCAGGAAAAAAATCTGTCAGAGAAGCATGCAGAGATCACAGTCACACACACTGCCTACAGAAAGCCAATCACAATTTGCCAAAAGAGTGCTTGTCTGTCCTGTCTCTAAAATCTAGTAAATGCGTGGGAGATTCTACCATAGAGCTTGTTTTCAATCCATGTGGAGGGGAGGGTTCGAGGGAGAGGGGCGTTATTACAGTCCACTAAGGGTGTGTCCTCTTCGGAGAGGGCGTCGTCGTACAGAAGGGCGTCGGCTGGAGTTGAAGCCGCCAGGTCCAGGTAATCCTGACAAGAGAGGAGGGAGACCTGATTAGGCTAATCACCAAAAACGAATAACCTGCATTCATGATCAACACTTTAAATAAAAGAGAAAAACATTCAATAGTTAAACATTTAACAAGATAATAGACAATGAATGAAAAGATAAAGATACAAATGTTGTGTCTCTCAGAAAGATAAGTCTCCAATCCACAAAGTATCTTTTGGAGGTGAAGGAAAAAGCTTTTTTTTTTTTTTACTAGACTGGTCATGCTATGAACACCATTATGCGTGCATGTACAGTGAATAGATTTCATTTGAGAAAATGTGTTTTTGCTTGATCGTACCCGGCTTTTCACCATCATCTTTTCCAGGTCTTTACTGATCTCTACGAATGTCGACCTCTTCTCTGACTCCTGTTTCCAGCATCGGAGCATCAGGTTATACCTGCAGAAACACATGCATGCACCAGTTTATAGTGAGAGGTAGCACAGCATTCAAAACACACATGTGGATTTTCACTGCGGAAATAAAATAAAGGAAATGAACTCACATTTCGTCAGTGCAGTTCTCTGGTTTCTCCATCCTGTAGCCAGTCTTGAGGAGATTAAAGAGGCGTTCTGGGGCTATGCCTGGGTATGGGTTTCCTCCCAATGTCACAATCTCCCACAACAGCACACCAAAGGACCAGCTGTTAAGAGACAGCGAAAGCGACAGGGATGGTTTTAACCTGCTATATTAGGGTGGGCTGGTAGAAGTAATAGGTGGGCAACTTGGGCGGTAGGTAGCCCAGAGGTTAAAGAAGCTAACGTAGCCCGAAGCTATATGTACAGTATATCAGTCATATATCCATTTCTTTACATCTTTTTATCTATCTATCTATCTATCTATCTATCTATCTATCTATCTATCTATCTATCTATCTAATCTATCTATCTATCTATCTATCTATCTATCTATCTATCTATCTATCTATCTATTTATCTAACTATCCATCCATCCATCCATCCATCCATCTACAACATCAGTATCCTGTTTCCCTTGGCAAAAATTCAAACAAATCCATCCATGTCTACGGTATTTGTTATTGATTTCTCATGGGCCAAGATGACCAAATTCCTCTTTCTTTCATGTCATGGTGGGACGTTAGGGGGTTAGAACTCGTGACAGTGTAGAGAAGGAACTCTCACATGATGTTGAGGACACACCAATTATCAGGTTACATACAGTGTGTACATAGTGTGTGTACTTTCACTTGCTTTGCCTTGCCCTGTGTGTGTGTGTGTGTGTGCAATCTGAGGCATCAGAGTTCATAGTTGTCATAGCAACACCCCTCCCCCTCGGCATGCTCCGAGAGACACTCTGTGCAGTGGATGGGTCTGTTTCAGAGACCCTGTGTGTTTCTGTGTTTGTGCCTGAACACGACGAGAAGAGGGGGCAGTTTGAGACTTTGGAGGTGGGCTGTAGGCTGCCCAACCAATCAGAAGTTAGAAACAGTACTGCTATTTTCTGTGCTATTTGGGGGTTTTCTGTGCAATTTCGAATGGGTGGGCAAGACACATGTTTAGATGGGCTGAGCCCATCCCTGCCCGTGGTTTATCCAAGAGCAAGTTGAATAGTTTTTGGATTATGCGTACATGGTTGGTTATCGACTTTGAATATAACAGCATTTACAAGGTGATTAAAATTCCAACATTACTTACACGTCACTTTGTGTTGTGTAAATGTGATCAAACAAGGACTCTATTGCCATCCATTTAACTGGGATACGACCCTGAAAAGAAAAGAATAGACATGAGAATACCAGATGAGTTTTGTTTGGGCAATCCTGTTTATTACTAAAGGTAACATTTGATACTTTATGGTATTTAGATTAGATAAATCAACGTTATTGTCATTGCAGAGTACAAGTACCAGACAATTAAATGCAGTTTAGCATCTAACCAGTTGTGATATAAAACATGATAGTGATAGTGATAGGTACAGTATGGCAAGTACGGTAGTTAGAGGTGTATACAGGAGAGGATAGTTCTCCAGTAGAACAGTAGAACTGGGACTATGTACAGTTAAGGTAGCTATGTACAGTAATAGAGGCTATTATATTTACTTAGTGATTACCAAGCAAATACCTGATCATTTCTGTACTATAGAACAGTGCAACCGAACATACATTAAACCTTTAAGATATGTTTTGATTATTATTATTCTATTATTATGTACTACTTCTTACCTTGCTCCTCTTCACATATGAGTCCTCCTCATACACATCCCGGGACAAGCCAAAGTCTGAAATCTTCATCTTACGCCCCTCTGCAACTAGGACATTTCTTGCAGCAAGATCCCTATGAACAAGCTATTGGATTGGGAGGACAATTAATTTAAACTTTTGAAGTCAAGTTCATTACATTTCTTTACACAACACTGCCTGAAGAAGGTCTACTGTATGACCGAAAGCTCGCAATAAACTTTGCACAAAGTTGGTGTTGTTTGCACTCTATTGATACTCTTCAGTTCCAGCACCTCAGCAAAGTCTAATCACGGATGAGCGGTGGTATTGTCACTACTTTACACAACACTGTAACATTGACCTTTCGTTTGTAATTGCTCATAAATTGCTGGTTAATTTGAACAAGGCTACTCTACCTTCATTTCAGCCAGGTACTGCATGCCCCTGGAAATCTGCCAGGCGAAGGAGATCAGGTCCCCCATGGTGAGGGCCCTCTCGTCTGGGTTGTCAAGGTAGCTTGAGTTGCGGTCACCGCTCATGTAGCTAGGCCCAACCTTTCGACTCTCACGCAAGAAGTTGCGCAGTGACCCATACTTGGCATATTCAACAATCAAGTACAATGGACCTATACAGAGAAACACAGCACTTCAGAACATACAGACACATACACTCTTCAGTACGGTGCCTTGAGAGGAGGAGAATGAATACAACCCGTACCATCCTGGCTGCAGGCTCCAAACATCTTAATGACGTGTGGATGGTTGACTTGCTTCAGTAGAGTGAATTCTGACAGGAGGTCACGAAGTTCACTGTGTGACGTGTGCTCTGTTAGAAAATAAAATAAGAAATTATGAAACGCTTTCATGAATACCTCAACTTAGGTCTACGAAGGGCCGTCATGTCATAATGTTGCTTGACTCTATATTTTAGTGACTGTATCTATCAAAGAATACTGTACTAGTGGGCTTACAAAACAGTTGAATCACTGTATCTCAAACGCACCACAAATAGAGCACATAAAATGATCTCTGACCCCTCCCACCCTGCTCACCACCTGTTTCAACTGTTGCCCTCTGGACGGCGCTACCGATCCCTGGCCACCAAAACATCCCGCTTCAAAAACAGTTTTTTCCCCTCTGCCATAAGGACTCTCAACACCTGACTCACTGCACTGTATAAATTGTAAATTGTAAATATGTTCTTGTCTTGTGGTTATGTGTGTTCATGTCCATGTAATAGTCATGTACAATGTGTGTATGTTTTTTGACACTGCTGTTTGAGCTGTACCGACAACAAATTCCACGACCTAGGTCGTGTGGTCATTAAACTATTCATTCATTCATTCATTCATTCATTCATTCATTCATTCATTCATTCATTCATTCATTCATTCATTCATTCATTCATATACTGCAGTGTTATGGAATTCACAGGTATGAAATCGCTACTTGTTCTTTATTGTTCCAGTCTGTTCATCTGCTCTGGTCCAGTAAGTCTTACCTTTAAGCATTTTCACAGCTACTGTGGTGTAACCAGCTTTTCCTTTCAGCCGGAACGCGGTCGCCTTGACAACCTTCCCAAATTCCCCCTCTCCTAAGGTTTTACCCAGCACTAGGTTTTTCCGGGGAAATTCCCACTTGGGATCCTCCTGTTAAAACAATAAAGCAACAACACGTCTTTACTTCTCTATAGAATTTTGTGAATTTAAAAAAAAAAGGCATTTAGTACCGGTATGTATGTATTTAGTATGTATAAGGTCTTACGGGTATTTTGAAGGAGTCAATGGCAACTCGGTTCTCCATGGAGTCCAGTGAGGCGCGGCGCACGTTATTGGTAGAGTAGCTGATAGGGTAGGACTGCGCAGGCCTACGGAAGGTCATTTCAGCTGAGGCGATGGGGGGCTTGGGGGAGGTCTTGTGGTAGCGATGGATGAAATAGGAGGACAGGAGGATGGAGATGATGAAGGAGAGTAGCACGGCCGAGGCGATGATGGTCTTACAGACATCGTCACATATGGCCTCTGCACAAGACACGACAGAAAAACCATAAAATCCATGAAAAGTTTTGACAATGAAAAGGCATTGATTTCACCTTTTAGTTGACATTTCTTCCAAGGACCAACTCACCCTCTACATCATCCTTCTCACAGAAGCATTTCTCAGAGTAGCAATAACAGGTTCCATGGCCTGCTTTAATGCCAAACATCAAGCCTCTCTCATGACCGCCGATAATAGGTTTACCTTTAAAGACATAAAAAAATAACTTCATTTGATGAATTTCACAATCAACATTTTTACAATCAAAAACTTAAATGCATAATGGTGACAAAGGTTTACTTTCAAGAAAGCTAAAACATTGCGTCACGTAAGATTGTTCTACGGTAAGACAAGTATAAACGGCTGCAAAGAATGAGTCATGTTTCTCACTTGTGCAATCCTGAGGACATATTGACGTGTCTTTGCTTTCGATTGCATCACAGAACCCATCGGGACACGTGTGGAGGTTAGGGGAGCAGGTGGAATAAGTCACAGATATTCCTGAGAGACAGAGGAGAACATAACGCAAGTTAGCATCTCTGAGACGTCACCTATTACCTTCCAGAACAGAAGATGTTGTTACACACATGGTAGTGGTACTGTAGTGTTACACACAAAGATTACAAACCGTTAGCCTCATAGCATAATTGCCTAAGTCATAATGGCCAAATTGTGTATCTGCCTAACTCTATTCTCCTAACACTGCTGATTCACTGTGCATTTTGCCTATGCCATGTTTATGCTTGTTACATTCCAAAATCACTATCTGCCCAAGTCATCTGACCAAAAGTGAACCATGACATTTTATGCTATGAGGCTAACGATACAATGGTAGTGTGTGTATGTATATTGACTTACTTGGACTTTTACAGCTTATCTTCTTAACATCAACATGCTCTTTTACTGAGTTCCACAGTGGAACCTTTCTTTCTAGAGATCCACTTGCACCACTCAACTCATCAGTCCCTCATTCTGTGTGGTGGAAAAGGAAAATATGAACTTGAGTTTTGGCTACAATACCTTTCTCAGTACCCTGTCTCCACTGGCATCTGCCGGTGGTCGCCCCCAGGCCGCTGATGGCCTCACAGTCCCCCCGCTGTCTCCCCTCGGCGCAGGACAGGGAGCGCTGGTCGTCCAGGCTCTGCCTAGGTACTGCACAACACAGACAAGAGGTCAATGAACACAACGCACATGGGTTAACTGTACGTTTCACCGTGATGCAAGTGGAAAAAACTAACATTCCGTCTGGATTTATTTAATTTTTATGGCTATAAAAGTGTCAGAAATGTCCTAGGAGTAAGTGGTTTTGGCCCCTTTTTCCAGGATTATTTCAGCTTTCAATATGGCAGTTGGTAGTGGTAGTTATTAACACTAGTGTATGTTATGAGCGTGTAATAACTGTTTTAAGGGAAGAAAAACAGAAGGATGCCTCATTGAGTCACTGCTGCTACTGTTGTATTACTGTTGTACTACTGTTATATTACTGTATTCCGACACTTTATCATTGTGTTAATTCTGTTATAATTCACAATTCTATTATTGCGTCTTCAAAAAGGAGAGTTTATGGAATTTAATTTCACTCCCTGTATCCCAGTACATATGAGGATGACATATGATAAACATAGAAATTAAACTCTAGAGAATGCTTACTACTTACTTTCAGCATCGAGCACAATGAGGATCTGACTGCTGGTTTGCAGCTGCCTCTGCTGCTCCTGAGCGATGACGGTGTACTGCAGGTCCTGGCACTCCGGCCTGCGGAGCGCCTCTGTGTCGTTCACGTACAGCACCCCTGACATGTCCTTCAGGCTCTGTGCGATGCTAATGGCTGAATAGCACGACGGCATGTCGGCAGCAGACACATTGTTGACACTGTCTGCTACGGCTAGCTGGTACGTGACATTGATGCCGCGAAACTTAAGACAGTTTTCCACACAGATTCGACCAACCTGAAAAGGATATGCGACATTGAATGAATTATACAATGCAAAAGTTACCTTTTACATTTATAGAATAGATAAACTAAGGTTTAGCCAGTGATTAACTATTCCTTTGGGGCATTAAAAACGCTTTAAACAATTTAAACGATATCTCGGGGTATCATAGGGGAATAGCAGTGAGCAGTGGGTACCTGGGAATAGACTGAGGATCTACGAGTTAGGGTGAAAAGGTAGGTAACGTTGGTGAACCGTATGGGGACAGGTAAGATGGTGATGTTGTAGTGCAGCATTATTGTTCCCTCTGGACCAGGGTAGGTGGTGTCATTGATCAGGTAATCCAGCTGGAGAGACCGGCTCTCTGTCACAGACAAGTTCTTCTTTAGAGAAAGCCCTGGATACCACACGGAAGGAGACAAACAAGGAGAAATACGCAGTTAGTCAAGCCAAACGTTTTGTGAGGCAAAAGTATGACGTGAGTCACATTTGAACATTTAACTACTCACTGTACTCATGAACAGTCCCCCGAACGTTGCCAAAGATGGCCTTCTCCTCTCTGAAATGGTGGTCTATGGTAAATGTTTCATTGATCCATGGGTCATTTGTCATCATAGTTCCAACAAGTCTGTTCTGAATCTGGTCTTTTGGATACCTCGCTGTTATGTCTCTATCATAGACAGACAAGTTGCCAAAAAACCCTCCCTGAAAAACAAACACACTTACACATTTATGACACTTTGATGTCAAAACAAACACAAGAGAAGGTGCTGTAGCTACACGTATTTATTGCCAATATAAAAGCATTCTATATTGTTAATATATATATAATGATATATATACTGTATATAATGTACTAATGATCCTTCGTGCATATTTTAAAATGCATGCTATGACCACACATTATTAGATATCAATAGAATCCATTACAGTGGATTTATATTCGTACGAAAAACAAAAGATGAGCGTCAAAATGAATAAAAGTCTTGAGGAAAGTAATCTCACCTCACTACGATCAAACTCAATCACAACCTCCTCTGTGTCTGTCCCATTTACAAATGGAACATTATCATCCTCATCGTAGATGTTGATCAGAAGTGGAACAAAAAGCTTATGTATGGTCTCCTCAGTCTGCACCGTGCAGACCAGTTCTAGCCGGTACACCTCCCTCTCCTCGCGGTCCAGAGGAGCCGTCACCACCAACTCAGTGGTGTTCTCGTTCACAGCAAACGGAGCTGGAACATCTGCAGCCCAGAGAAATAGACAGAGGGTATTACATGGGGGAGTGGTGGTCTAGTGGATAGTTTAGTTGAACTGGTGATCGGAAGGTTGTGAGTTCAAATCCCGCCTGGAAACACCACCACTAGTGTGCCCTTGAGTAAGGCACTTAGCCCTCAATTACTCCAGAGGGAATGTCCCAGTAATCTGTAATTGTAAGACGCTTTGGATCAAAAACGTCTGCTAAATGGCGAATTATAAGTCTAAGATGGTTTGTATAGGGAGTAGTAGTAACTGTCTGTTACTGTATGTTTCTCATAATGGACAGCGACTGAGCGACAGTGTCGGTGGCGGAGTCTACAGTAGCATGGCTAACCTGATTCTACACTATAGGAGATGGTGTAGTTGGGGCAGACGTTTAGTCTGGTGAGGCGTCTGAGCTGCCGGAGGGCCCCAGGAAACCTGTTTTCCTTGATGTGGGGGTTCAGGTCCCGGTCAGGGAAGCACAGCTTCTCCATCTTGGTCTGGCCACATAGGGGCACTGTGGCGTTGACGAAGGTCAGGCTGACCAGTGCGGTGGACTGGCCGCGGCAGTGGAACTTCTTCCCAGGACTGCTGGGTGCTGCAATCACACTTAGGGACAGCTTCCCCACCGACACTGAGCCTTTATCTGATGAGACACCAAAACCCCCCAAAAAACAAGGCCGGATTTTAATCTCGGACAGTGCATTTTTTGATGACTGGGCACCCCTTACTTTTATGCAATTACATTATCATTCTGAAAGCAGATTCCTGCACATTAAATATAACCTTGAGGCAAGATGTATGCAAGATGCATGCAAGCAAAACAGCTAATTCAGCCTTACCCATCACATGTACCAGTTACTACATGATCAGTAATGAACAATTAAAACTTGCAAATTGAGCACGGTCAACTTCCTAGCATATTTAATAAAAACGTGAAGTAAGTAAGTAAGTAAAGCTTTATTTCTATAGCGGCCTTCTCAGCACGGATGCACGGGGTACTTTTACATAAAAAATAAGGGATAAAATGGGTAAAAAGAAAAGGCGCAATCAAACATCGTCAAAAGAGATTAAAAACTAAAACAAGAGGAACACCCCCAAAGGGACAACATAAACAGAACATAAACAGGAACATAACACCAATTACGTCGTCCCCCCCCCCCCTGTAACTTACATAGAGAGGCAAAGTCACTCCACTCCAGGGTTTTATTCATGTAGAGTATCCCTGTGTTCACGTCCAGGCTGAACCAGGGGGCGTAGGGTGGAGGCCTCAGAGACTTGGGCCAGCACAGGGAGAAGTGGGGCCTCTCAGAGTCACTCTCCTGCATGGAGTGAACCTGGAGCACAGAGCTCCCCGCAGCCTGGCCGACATAAACACTCTCAGAGTACTCCTTCTGAGGGAAGTAGAGCCCCACTGAGGCTGCAAAGGGGGGGAGATAAGATGGCATAGAATAATCAAATCAAACAACCCAGATACAGCACTTTTGTGTAAAGAATGACAATCTATTCTTTTTTTTAAATTTGTTTTTCAGATTTTATCCCCCTTTTTCACCCAATTTGGTAGCCAATTGAACCCAACCTAGCATCCAATTATCCCCTGCCTAATGCGAAGGATCCGCCGCACGACCCCGTGGCCGGCAGTCCCAGAGGAGGCCGCCAGGCAGACTAGCTGACTGGCTCCTCGAGCCCAGCACCGTTATTCCGGCACCCCGGGGGCGCTGTTGCGCGACGGATCCTTGTCCGGAAATACTCCTATACCGCCCTCGGGAGCGGCCGCCCAATATGCCGCTCCCCGTGTGTGCCCCAGCCATATCCGGATCTGGCAAGCTGGGATTCGAACCCAGTCCCCGGTGGGCAGCTTGCACTAGTGGCCAGTGCTTAGACCGCTACACCACCGTGGGGCCTAATGACAATCTATTCTGATTGTGTCTTGTATGTTCTTGTGTATTGTATGCTCTTTGTATGTTTCTTGGTGTATTGTTTTTGTATGTTCTTGTTCTTTGTCCACCAACGAGGACCACGTTGGAAACAAGTGTTTCAGTACGCTTTTACGTGCTATCCTCTGGGATGTACTGTCTGTACTTTTTACCCAAATAAAAATCAATCAATCAATCAATCAACTCTTTAGATATCTGTACCAAGATGTACTGTAGTATAGTTTTATTACAGTGCACATAGAACACACAATACCATTTACCGTACACATGTACCACCAGTTGGAAATATTTTCAAGAATTGCCTGACGATTACTAAAACAGATGGGGACAACGATCTGTAAAGTCAATAATACTTGCAATTACAGAACATACAATACCATTTACACATGAACCACCAATTGGAAATATTTTCAAGAATTGCCTGACGATTACTAAAACAGATGGGGAGAAAGATCTGTCAATCTGTCAATCAAGTCAATAATACTACTGCAATTACAGTTTTTTTTTTGTTTTTTTTTTGTTTAGCCTGAATGGTTCAAGGGGGCACAGATGAACCTGGATCAAGTGTTTATGAAGGTAGTAACTTGTCCCCTCACATCACACATTTGACACTATTCTTCAGTCCTGATTCATAGCAAAGTCATAGCACAAGACAATGACTGAAAATGAATGTATAGAATGACAGATTCATTTATTTTTTTTAAATATGTTTTTATTATATCTTTCACTCTTCAGTTGGACTGGAATTAAAAGAGGTTCTCAGATGTCACCAACGCAGCTCTTTTAATTAATCTCTCACATGGTCAATAACATGTGGTTTCCGTTCCTCCTTGGGTTCACCTTGGGAAGTTTAATTACGAGGGATAACATGACACTGTGAAGAAATGAATCATTACCTGCCGGGGGTAGGGGGGTTGTGGGCTAATCTATAAGTGCAATAGCAGGCTGCCGTGTTTTACAGGAAAATGGAGATGTGAGTGTTCAGCCTGTAATTATATCCCCGTTGTGTTCCTGTCCGACCACGGTGGGCGGTCATTTAGGGAACACGCTAATGTCATTAGCAGACAGCGAAACTAGATTTTCTATTTCTGTTGGTGCAGTTGAGGCTTTGGCTCTGGTTTCAGACATTGATTTAATTTAGCTGTGCTTGGATGACAGGAGGCCGGATTGATGGATAAAATGGCCAGTTCCTGAAGGATAGAGATACATTCAAGCAAGCTACTATGACCCCCTTTTATTAAAAGCCTTGTTGAGACAAAAACAAAGAGCAGTGCCAGTACAACAATCCAAGCCAATCCAGCCAATGCCTGGTTCTGCTAGGGGGAAACGGTATTTTATTTCATCTGTCCTCTTGGAGGTTGGAACATTATCCAATACCAAAATGTATTCATGTGAAACCATTCAGAACATTTGATGTGCTTGAAAATGTAGCTAAGGGGAACATTTGGACGCTGATTATTCCTTTGAAAGGAAAGATGAGTCATCGTAACATAATAACAAAGCTTATCCTACAGAGTATCAAGTAAAAAAAAAAAATCAAATCAAATCAAATCATTTATAGTGTATTATGGATTGTTTTATAGTACATTATTAAAGCTTTGTTGCATGTGTAGTATATTTTTACACATATATGGCCTTCTTATATTCACGTATATTTTACACATATATTCACGTATATTTTACACATAATACTTTATTATTTCATTTACGAACGATCTGAATTGTTGCGCATGCGCAGTCGCACACACACGCATATGCACGCCCCCGAGGGTCTGGGCCAATCAGAGGCCTAGGAGGAGGGCTATAAGACTTCTGTGCAGAGGGGCGAGGGCCCTGCTTTTTTGACTATCTCGACTGTGACTGTTTAAGTGTGCCTGTAATCTGAAGACCCGACCTTTTTGAATAAATACTTTTAACCTGGGCCAGAAGTTTTCATCTCTTCTTGTATCACTGAAACAGAGAAAATATCCTACACTTCCAAATATGTGAAGATTTAAATGACCATTAGAGGGAGACATTTCCTGCTCCAAGAACCACATCAGTCACCACATAATAACAACCAACTGCATCAGGAAAAATAAAAACAAAAGCAGTTTGAAAAACAAAACCAGGAACTATTCAGTTCTCAATGTGGACAAAGTTCTAAGAGCCTCTTCAAATTCAGGACCTAGATGTTTTTCCTCATAAAGCAATATCGTCCATAAAATCACAGTCGCTTACCTTTATCTAACACTGAGTATTACATAGTAGTGTTAGATAAAGCAGTGACACAAATAAATAAACAAATAAATAAATGGATACATAAATAAGGTGGATGTGAAGGTGGACATACAAGTGGACTGAACAGGACCAGGGGTGAAACTGAAAATCATTAAGACTGGAATCCACTAGTGAGGGCTGCAGACTACGGGACCACAGTGAACCATATGCTACACAATTCGTTTATATCATTCAAAATTCAATTTATTTCCAGGACGGAAGCCAACAGAAAGTAAGCAGTTTATATCAAAGCTAATTAATTGAATGGATCAAGGACGCCTCTGAGCAAATCAGCTTCTTTGTTCTGGGATACCATGCATTGTTCCCAGAGAGAGTGACTCATGACTTCTCCTAAGTCCTACGCTATGACGACTGAAAACCAGTGGTATTCAATGTTACCCCACAGTACTCTCTCCAGCAGATGTGCTCACTGCTTTGACCTCTCATAACCACACAAGGACTATGACGGCAAACTCAATGATGCAATCTGAACATATTGATTTCAGCTCAAAGGCATATTGAGGACTTACAACAGGAAGACTATACACAGCGACCGACACTTCAGTCTGATACTTCAGTGTTTGTTGTGTGAAAATAAAAAGGTAATACAGTATATCAGTAGTTATTCAGTAACATCAAAATAAAACGTGTTCTGAATTTTGGATTTTAATTCATCCATTGACGTTTGAGGTCTTTAAAACAACCCTGACATGCCCCTATCATTATCTTATCTTATCTTTAACAGAGCCTAAGCGAATCAAATGCAATCCATCAAAGGATATAAACAAAAACAGAAAAGACAAGTTCAGACTGACACTGACAGAAGATTACGATTGGTCAAGTCTGACGGACTTGGACGTCCTTTCAGTCGGCCAGAACAAAGACAGGAACTCAATTAGCTCGCCATGCACCCTCGCCTGAAAGATTTACCATCTATGAGCTCATGTGCTAGAGGCACCTCGGCAGATTTATTAATCAGAAGAGGTGGCTAGCACACCCTAAAACCTCCCATGTAGCATCCCTCGTTGAAAATGCTCCCCGACTCCTGTACAGATCATGATACACATGATCTGTACAGGAGACCTTTGTTAGCCACTACACACGTTAACACTAGAACAGTCATGAGGGGTCATTTGACGTCATTTGACGTGAGTAAAGAAAAATGTTATATCTTTGCATTCGATCAAATTTCAGGACCCTCCTTTCATGACCTTTCCTAGATATGTGCGTTCTACCACCCAGTATCCTTACATTTTCAAAATCACCTCAGGATAAGCTAGTATAAAGCTATTTTGCCGTTTTTCTGTGTAGGAATCAGGCTAATTTACAAGTGGCCAACTAGTGGTCGTTGAGTGTAAATAGCAGCTTAGGCATTATAGAGGGCTCTTTTAGTAGGTAAAAAAGGCACGTCTGTTCTGGGCTTGTTTGTGGGACGCATAATAAACCCAGTCCTACACTAAAAAGCAGATTCTTTCATTGAAAGTGTGGGCTTAAGCACTGGGTTAATCTGGGTAGGGGAAACCAGCCATATGTGTCTAGCAGTGGTCTTGAGTCTGGTCACTGAGCTCTGTGGGAAGAGCAGAGCCCATGCACTTTTTGCCAAGGTCATTGCTCAATGCATCTGTCCCCAGTAACGACCCATTGGAAAGTTACGCAAGTATCTGGCAGCTGACCGATCAATACCAATACAAATCAACATTCATGCTGATTGTTTTCACTAATGAGGGTAGAGAAAAGCCTCCCCTTGCATGTGCACAATCATAGCCAAGTACACAGAAGGGGATCATTGCTGCTTGTGTCCAGACAAAAACTACAACTATACAAATCTCTATTAATCCATGTACCGTACACAAGTCTCCCAAAATAATCCATCATTTCATACAGAGTAGGGATAGAAAAAAACATAAAGAGAAATACCTAGTCTACCTAGTCATAACCTAGTTCAAATGAACCCTAACCCTGTCATAATGATTCTGAAACTTGTCATGATCACCTTGTTCTCAAAGATAACACAGTAATGAGAATCTCTGCAATGATTCAATTAACTAAAAGGCTGCGAATCAAGCTATAACTCAATTGATGGAAAGTTATTATTGATTATAATGTTTTTAAATCTCCCCCTCTTGGTTTGCATATCCAATACACAAGATTGCTTCTCCATAGAGTGCAGTGCAGATTGTTGTCTATTGCAGTATAGAATTAACTTTTAATCAATTCTACATGTCATCTAGAATATACTTCTGTTTGGGTCCAAAAAAGATGATCAAGAAAATATAAAGAGGAAGTGGATTTTAGGAGTAATAATCCTGTATATACTGTATTTTGTATATGCTATAATTAAGAGTTACTGTACAGTAATGGAACTACAAAGTAAAAAATATATAGGAAAAATATATAGAAAACACATCCCTTGTTCATCCCACTTCAAAGCAACACAAGGACACCTTATGCTGAAAATGTGTTATCAAATCCTTCACAAGCAGCAATAAACTAATGACATCTAGGCATTGGGTATTGTGGAACTGCTCTCTGTGGCCACATTTTGTGACACCACCAATCTAAATCTTGATTTGGTCAAAGTGAAGGAGCATTTGAACATTTGTTTTTGCAGTAAATAGATGAGCTACAGGTATATTACTCAGGTTACGATGATGCATACCGTAACATAATAATCAATTACTCCCATAATGTAATCCAATTATCCTCCAGAGATTACAAGAGACAAAAAAGGCAATGCACCATGTTCATCAGTCATCAATAAATCTAATAAACCATCTCCTTAGGGACAAGCTGCCACTACTGTACAAATTCAGTTTGAGATTTCCCTTCGCGGACCGCATAACAAACAATGTGAAATGTGCTAATAAACATCACCATAGCAGTTAGATGCTAGTTTCCAACCAGTATACGGTTGCTTATGTTGTAAACATGAACATTGGATAGTGTTTAACACGATGAGCATTCATTACAGCTGCTTAGCATTTTATCACTTTCATGGTTGCTTGAATACAGAGAAAGAGCTTCCTCAGCCATGGGTCACTGAATTTGATAATTAAGTTGGAAAGTAACTCTTTAGCCTCCTTAGTCTCACTCAGTCAAACTCAATTCTGGGTTCCAAGATTAGTGTCTCCTTGATATTAAGATATTCATCTACTGCATTCAATAATTATTGGACATTCTATAAGGCAATTGTACTGTACATCTTTAATCTTTTCATGTAAGATGTGGAAAATACCCGTAGATGTTTATCACACAGCACTGCTTTTCATATTGGGCTGTGCAATGCATGAACATTCAATCTGGGTATTAGCTGTTTGTATCAGTATGATTCCAGAATATGAATTGTATAATCCAAAGGATCCTAATGACTCTGTAAAATAGTCATCATGCAGAGACACACCAACCTCCATCTCTGCCCAGACTCCCCAGACAGAGAGGCTGACTGAAGACGAACCCAGCTTAGTCTTTGTATTGTTCACTGTTGTAAATGATCGGTCAAACACAGCATGCATCACTGACTACTGGAAAATAACTAGTCAAGACCCCTGTGAAAAAAAACAGGACATGCCCTGAGGACACAATTTCAATCAATGTCTCCTTGTCCTTCTTCCACTAAAGCAAATGAGATTCTGCCCATGCATGGGATGGAAATGTGACCCTTAACTGACTAGAGGATCAGGGACAGAACAGTGAAAGGTAGAGGTAGCCTCCACGCAGCAGCACACCAGACTAGGAGGGGCACACGTCGCTCTCACAACCACGGAAGTAATTAAGGGTCATCCAAGGTGTCCTCTCTGTGTCTTTGAGAGAGAAACACGTCTGAAGCATTCTGCGGTGTGTTTCCCTGAAAGCTTTGTATGGAAAGTAGTACTTTACTGTCTGCTTCACCAGGCCCACTCCTCTCTAGACCAGCAACCTTCTTTATTTAATTAATTTTGTTAGTTCACGCACAGAAGATTGACCTCCAAACATTGATTTTACAATTGTTACTCTGGATGAATTATTTACTACTTAAGCTATATATCTTTTGGGAAACTGCCCCCAGGCCTTTTCAATAGTTACTTTCATGACTGTAGTTTTACCATTAAATAGTGTTAAAGGTAGAGTATACGTTTAGATTAGAATAGCACATCATGTAAAAGTAAGATATCCACTTATTATAACCAAATGCTTAAACTGTGAACCAAAACCGTAAGTTTATATTGAACTTGAACTGACCCTTGGGTTGATTAGCCTGTAACTTTGATCTGAAAACATTACTGAAATCTACTTTCTCTCTAGAAGTGACATGATCTAATTAAATAATCGAATTAAACTTTTAAAATATCCCCCACTACAAATCTACGCCATGACTAAAATGAAACAGAAATGGCAAACACTCAAGCAAATAAGTTTAAGCATCATGGTGTTTTTCCAATTATACTAAAAGAAATAGTAGTGACAGCAAGAGTGGGGAATTGAGAAGATTTAGAAGGTATCCATAAGCAACCCAAGACACAAGCGTAACTAAATCATATAATGTAATAAGGGACTAAATCAAATAGCGTCATGTATCAAATGAGATTTATTGGTCTGGTCCTTCTCTAAAGGGATGGATGCTGATGAAAATGATTGTGCTAATGCAAGGAGGAGAGCCAGCTAACGCAGCTGCTGACACGACTTCCTCTGCGATGTGGAGCTGATGATTGAAGATTACCACTTGGGTTAGGGTTTCAAAAGTCAGAGGGCACACAGGGCCACGGGTATGGTCAAAAGGTCTCAGCTGCAGATCCACAGATCAATGCTTTTACATTCAAAACATCTGCGCCTTATGTGCTAAACTATGGGTTTACGGGCGATGAATTACAATACATGCACAGAGAGAGGTCAGGGAAATCCATGAGATGTTTTGTCTGGGCTAACCTTCTAATTAATCAACCATGATAATATTCATACCAAAAGGTTGATAGAGTTGCCCCCACTTGAACTTTGAACCTGTAACTCTTTGTTGACTTTTTCAGGTCCCTAAATGCATGCAGCCTCAAATATTTGCTTTCATTTCAGAATTCAAACATTATTATTTTTGGAACAAAAAAATTGTCACATATGAAAAGCACCAGGGCAATTCTCCAGATCACTTTACACTTCCTGTGTTGCATGTTGCTGAGTGACTGAGAGATGAAAAGCTACCTTCCCAAGAAGGTTGACCTTGATAACTATAAACCTTAAAAATAGGTTTTTGAAATAAGATCAGGTATGAATTCCTACATTGTGGAGCTGTTGGTTCAGTGAACACAGTATTTGTTTTAATTTATTTTGCTGGGGACAACAACATGGTCACAAGGGGCTCTTGTATAGCCACGGGTACACAAAAGAAAACACAGTGATATAAGCAAATTCAGGGAGGTTGTGCTGAATCATATAACATGACCACAAACACGACAGAAATTATGCAATCTTTACCTCTGCATTCACTAATTTAGACAACTACATGCATGAGAATAATGGCAGTCAAACTCATAAAATGTGTCATGTTTTTAGTATATTTTTCCTAGCACCAGGGGAGCCCCCCCTCCCAAATGTCGTTGTATGGTACCTGTACTATATCAATGACAATAAAGACCATTCATTCATTCATTCATTTAATGATTTCAAAAGACATTGTTGTTCCATGAAAACATATTTTGCTATGCCATCTCTCCACTGAGTGATTGTGCATTGCTTGTCAATATGCAGCAACATTATAATATGATGGTTGGATATGTTGGTTGTACTTTGAGCCCACTCTTATGCTGCAATAAATGGCATAACCTAAAATTATATTGTTCCAGAAAACAGCAGACCAGAGATCCAGAGGCCACAGCACTAGATCACTGACTCATTTGATCAGGAGACACTTTTACAGGGAGAGCAATGTTGAAATATAATCCTAAAAGTCCATGTTTCAGTCATTTGACTCCCTCCAATGCAAGGGGGGGGGGGGGGGGGGAACCCAAACATTCCATTATTTGTGGGCATATACACAAGCAGCATAAGTTATATAGAGCGTGAGAACTGGTTGAAATGCGTGAGTCTCACGGTGATTGCGTGAGACGTGGCAGCCCGCATAACAATAATAACACAGCACATCACTAGCCAAATGGAAACTACTGGGCTACTTCTGGGCCTACTATCACAGACAGCACCACTTCCACTAGCTCTATTCTGTTGACTAAACGAAGATAAAAACGCTGAAGTGTCCTTCGGGATGGGCTCCAGTCGCATTTGTTATCAGAACTCTGCGTTCTATTGTTTAACCGCCAATATGTCCCCGTAAGAAAACAAACATCCAGTGTTTGCCCAGAGAGGGGGGCACCTGGCGCACACCTGCTGTCCCCAGACCGGCCAGGCCTCTGTGTCTACAAACAGGCAGGTGTGGACCATCCAACTCACATAGTTGTTCGTAAAGTCGCTCTGGAAATCTGATCAGCACTCATGGGAACGCCTCTTGTCCAATCAAATCACTTGGTCCGTTTATGACGTTGAACCCAGTGTTGCGCTCCGGCGCTCTCAGAGCAAATTTACGAACGCAGCCATATTATAGGCTACCGGACAGGGTTTTCAGCACCTCTGTAATTACAACACGAGTGACCAACAATATCAAATGGCCTGCACCATTTTAAAATGAACCTACTATATAGATTAAGAAACGACTGATTAAATGACATTTTCAGTCAAACAGAGGACTGTGTTTTAGTCACACTCGTTACATTTATAACACTGCAATAGGCCGGATAGGCCACTTATCGTATAGCCTAGGCCAGCTCCTTAAAATCATTTAGGCATGATTTATTATGATTTATTGGGGGTTTATTTCACAAATCCCCTGCGGACTGAAAACAATATAAAACCAGAGTGGATGTAAAACATTATTTATAGAGCATCACTGCTGTGTGAAAAATAATCAAAGAACATTACACAACTATGACAACTTAAGTATTTAATTAATCATCTTACCACCGTTAGATACAATTGCTCCCAAGGGTGATTACCTTGCCTGTTGGTTTCACTATTCAAAGGTAAATTAAATAGTTGACCTAATCTGCCCAAATAGCCTTTTGTTGACAGCCTTATGTTATGCTTATGAATTAACAGTATACTTTTATAGAAAGAGAAAGAGAATTTACTTTAACCCTTTAAGCAAGTGTTGGCAAGTGAAATAGGCTAGATTTAAATTCTCTCAACAATATTTTGTCTAAAACATTGTCTAAAATGGAACACCCATATTGTGTTCTGGCGTCCAGCCACACTCAGAGATTTAAGCAATGAGTTAGACTTTAAATATAGTCTGTTGGGTTGGAGAGTGTTGGTACAGTTGGGGCAGTGGGATTGGGATGGGATTATGATATTACGATAGGCTATAGGCCCATAGCTATGCATTTGACTCGTGGAGAGCATGTGTCATGCCATGCATATCATCCAGAAGGGCAATGTACTGCATGTATGCCAGCAGCAGGCAGCAGCCTATTTGCAGCATGTCTATCTTGCAGGGTTTTGCATTTAGGAACATCGAATCTTTACGAGAATAGCCGAACATTTCCTTGCTTTTGATAATCTGTGTCTGGTAATAATATCGGGTCGATAATAATAGTTTAATTATGTTATGTTTCCATACTATCTGCATAATGTGTTTCCAATCCAAAACAAATGGAAATTGGGCAGGAGCAACTTACATAATTATTGTCAATACTGGAAAAACTGCGTATTCCACCAAGTTTAGGTTAAATCTCTTTCTACATATTCAATCAAAAACGACTGCCATACCATTGCATCATATACATAGTAATATCCCGATGATAACATAATGACCATAATAAACTCAGAGATGCCCAATAGTTAGTAACACGCACCCCAACTAGAACAGGTTCGTTTCATGTCACCAAACTTTCAGCCCAAACTGCTTTTACGCGCGTTTCACACGCCAATACGCAACAACCAATTGGTCTCATTTTTTAATAACACACAATGAAACACATCATGTTTAACGACACATATTTAAATCATATTAAATACTTGCATAAAGTCTGATGTGTATTGAAACAGTTGAAACGCACATTTAGGCCGAGATCAGCTCATCGCGACGAACCTGACAAATCAAATGGTGCTTGAAATGCTGTATTAGGTTTACAACTATTCATGAGAAAGAGACTCGTTGAGGTTGACCCTTACCTTTACACAACACCAGGATGACTAAAACGATGTTTCCCAGAGAGAAACCACACGTTGGCCCCATAATCGCCAATCATAAGTGAAAGTTGCAGGATGGAAAAAATCAAATAGCCCCTACGAATAAAAATATCAGTTTTCCCCAAAATACGCAGCTCCCGGGCTGTCGATGAAGTCCTCACTGAGGCTGTCCCATGGATGGGCTGCTCTCTGTAGATGTTGCTGGCTGGACGGCTGGACGAGGCAGTGCAGGGGGGAGGTTCAAACCAAGCTGATATGTTGCGATGTCTTTCCCTCTCCATCCGGAGCAGCACAGCCACAGACGCACAGCACAGCCAGATACCATCAGGAAAAACTGAAACCACGAAATTCATCCCAGAGTCCACTTAGTTTAGGCTACTTTTTTTACAGATCCATCAAGATATGATGTGTTACTTTTAGGTCAAGCATCCCATTAGCATGCTCCTCAAATCCCAATCATTATACCTGCTCGAATAAGGCCATATGATCAAGATATTGCAAACATTACACCATACATTTAGGCCAAGTGTCGCATCATCCACACGCCTAAATTATGGCAATCAGATGTATTTTAAAAGATATTGCATTTCCACAAAAATCGACCAAACACAATTTATGTTCATCAGTGATATCATTATCGAGAATAATAGACAACTAACACCATACGAACCCCGTCAGCACTGTGTGTGGACACTAGCTGAACTATTGCCAAAGTGTGGGTGGCAGATTTTAGTTGGATGCTGCTGTGCCAGCCTACTTAGTGCTCCAATGATATACTGTATCCATCTCACTGAGTTCAGCAGATGAACACCACCTTTCAGACTATATGCTAATATAGGCCTACAGCCCAGCCAGCATACTGTATAGGCACATTTTCACAGTTGGCAACTTGGGCAGGAGATACTGGTGGCCTTCTACCGCGGCGGAGTGGAGAGCATCCTCACCTACGGCATCTGCAACTGGTTCTCCAGCTGCACAACCGTGGAGAGAAATGCGCTACAGAGAGTCGTGAGAACAGCCCAGAAGATCACCGGCGCCCCCCTCCCCTCTCTGGAAGAGCTGTACAACACACGCTGTCTCAGGAAGGCCTCCAAGATCTCCAGAGACCCAACCCACCCTGGGTACGAACACTTTGCCCGGCTGCCCTCGAAAAGGCGGTACAGGACCATGGCCGCAAGGACAAACAGACTGAAGCACAGCTTCTACCCCAGGGCCATCCAGGCCCTGAACACAGCAAAGACCTAGGTTCTGGGCCCTGGACAGTCTGGACGGATTGATGGCAGCTGCTGGATTGAAAAAATCAGGTGTAGTGCTGAGGCACAAATATGTAAATTTCAAGCCTGCAAACTGCAACACTTTAAATGAATGTGCAATAACACTATGTGCAATATGACAACCCTAGTCGTCTATCTGTACAGTATAGTATAGTGGATAGTGTACATAGCCTTTATTTATGTAAACCAGCTCCTTTCCCTTCTTGTTTTGTTTTTGTTTTTTTTTCTTTCCTAGCACCAGGGGAGCCCCCCCCTCCCAAATGTCATTGTTTGGTACCTGTACTATAGCAATGACAATAAAGACCATTCATTCATTCATTCATTCATTGGGCCTAACTTCCTGGGGGCAATATAACTACCAGACATGTCCAACAAACACACGAAAAAGTGAGTGTGAAGTTAACAAACAAAAACTGGACGACTGTATGCTGTGTCCAACTCTATGACTGGAGTTGTGCTCAGGAGTTGTGTTTTTGTGCTAAAACCTGTGTAAGTGAGACAACGGTTAGGCTCTTGTTCCCCTCAAGTGTAGGATCATCACTCCCCGACTGACCGATTATCTTGGATTCTGTGGAGTGATGCATTACTCTGCCCTCAGGCCAGGCCACCAGTCAATCACACAGCAATCAGTCCAATCAATGTATGTGTGCACAGCCAAACACCAGAGCACACCAGCCAGCAGAGGGGATTTCAGGGCTTTACAGAATGTATATGTAACACTTTCAATACCAAAGTAATTGAAATCCTATAATATGTGTATATTGTTAACATTGTATCCGAATCAGAATATCTTATTATATCTCAAAGTACACAAGAGTAGAATTCTTATAGTTTCATGACAATGATTCAGTGATTCAGTGATTCATGATATTCGTCCTGCCCTCCAACTCACACATCATGAAAGAGATGATCACATCATGTGATGTGGTCCTTATTGTGCCGGTGCAGGTGCTCGCCAATGAAAGAGACCCCTAACAGCATTCTTGATACAGTTCATGCACCCAGTCTGCCTGAGGATACAATCTAATGCTGAAGACACATCTTGTGGCAAGCCAGGTAACACACAGAATAGTTATCATACTGGTAGACGTAAGTGGGAAGGCACAGTATACAGTCTGTGAGGGACACATTTTTGATTAGAAAGCTAATAATACATGTATGAAACAATAGTTACTCCGGGCATAGTGTAATCAAAACGATAATATAATAATAATAATAATAATAATTATAATAATAATAATAATAATAATAATAATAATACATTAGACTTATAGAGCTTTTCTAGACACAGACAAAGACGCTTTACAAACTGAAAAGATTAGTAATAATAAAAAGACACAGAAAATAGATAAAAGAAAGTATAGGGGCCTAATTAAGGTATAGTGCTGGGGACACATGGGAAGGGGAGGGGGAGAGGGTTAACTGGTGAAGGTGAGCTTGAAGAGGTGGGTTTTGAGGGCCTGTTTAAATGTTATATATTGTAAAAGTGGCTCTTCTCCACTGGAATATATTAACAAAGCTAAAGTTACCATATGTCAGACTATAGCTATCCCGTGACGTATGGTCGATGTGGATCAATAAGGACAAGGAAATGTGGCAGCATGTCTCATGACATGTGGAACCACAATGTTATCTAATGGTTTTACTTTCTGTAATGATAGCATGGCATCCAGGTCAGATCATTTATGCCTCTGGAGATGGTGTCATTTTCAACGTATAGTATTGCTATATTATTTACATTATCATGTACAGTATGTATCACTCTATAGATATTCTAATGGAAATGGAATCCATTCTCATTGAATTGTTAAGCATTTCTACAGCTAGACTGTGTACTTTGCGAATCAATTACAGTGTTGTGCCTTGCTCAAGATGGTAGGATGGTTCCCCCTGGGATTTGAACCAACAACCTCTGTTCATAAAGCAATTACCAAAACCACCACACTATATTACATCATATTATAGGTTATAGGATTGCCCATGGATGAAAAGTATATAATAATTTCATTACAAGAGGTTTGTATGATGCTTTGCAGGTCATTCACATGAACAACTTGATTTATCCAATGAAATTATGTTTATTAAACAAAATAATTCAATCTCTTTTAACATGCGGTACGTATCCATGAAACATAAAAAGTAGGCATACATAATGACTATTTTCTCAGTGGAAGGATGATTGTATTATAACGTCATGACAGATGTCTTTTTGTATCTCCTTAATAAAATATTGGAATTATACAAGACAACATCAACAGTTTAGCAGCATGCAGTATAGGCTACAGTTATTGTCCTGTGGAGCTTCAAACAGAGTAGCTGAACACAAAGCCTTTCTTGCTTGAGCTGGGCTCAACTGACATAGCTGTAAGGCAAAAAACATCACATAAATGTATTGTAATATAATGGTTGCACAAATGAAATGAAAGACACTTTCTGGGACATTTCCAGAGCTTTAGCTATGATATCACACAGCAAAGCGGGTGTGTAATTTCCCTGATTTTGCATTAGTATGAGTGCAAGAGGTGCCGGTCATATTAATGACACTCCTTACCGAGCTGTCCATCTTGACCCCCATTAAAGTGCTGTCACTGAGAGAGCAGATGGTACACACACTCTCTGTCCTACAGAGGTGGAGTGGCCATGGCAACAGACTCATAATGGCTACCCCGGTGTAGTGGATTCACTCGCTCTAATTTGTTAAGTACTACCTCAGTATATTTGATTTAATCACTCTATTCAGTGCCTAACACAACCGACAGCAAATAAAACATCCCAGAATGCCCATGCAAGACAGTAAATCAGACATCTGATTTGAACGCAGCTCCCTTTTTTAATAATTGAGCTGTACAACATGCTAAAAACAATAACGTTGTCAACAATAGCCTTTAGGTGGTGAGGAGCATATCAGAATCGGATCAGAATCGCTTTTATTACATCTTACTTAAGTACACAAGAATACAATTATTTGGCTTTGGTGTATATCAGTGACAACAATAACACAGGGTTACAGTTATTAAACATTTACAAGAATTCTTCCAACTGAATAGTGTTAAAGGAGCCCATGACAAGTGACAGTGAAGGTTTTGATTGTGCAGTTAGATTTTGAGATAGAACTTCTTCCTGTGCAGCAGATAAGCTATAAGGACCCACAGAGAGGTGCCCCACAGGCCTTGGAACAGCCGCTCCCAGTGGCCTTCCTGAAAGCGCATCTCCCAGGTGAACGGGAAGTACCACCCCAGTAGTGAGTGGCCCACATATACAAAGATGGAGTTCATTCCTGCAGACCATAAACATAAACATCAAGTCAAGGTGACAAAAAAGGGTATTAGTGAAAATACCACCGCTCATCCGTGATCAGACTTAGCTGAGGTTGCTGGAACTGAAGAGTATCAACAGAGTGCCAAAAAACCCAGCATCCGCACACTCAAAAAGTATTTTTTACAAAATTGGTATTCAAAGATGTTCTGTATGAATATTGGAGCCTTAAAGTTCATTGATCCAATTAGCAAGTATATTGCTCATTGCTGACTTACTGTGGTTTACTGCACCTGAACTCTGTGAACTCACCTGGGTATATGAAAGGCTGGCCGTCCCACCAGCCCTTAATGTCTATAACCAAGTACATGACTCCCAGCAGCAGGAAGGAGAAACAGCCCATGCAGGTCACAAACGACAGAGACCTGTGAGTGTACAAAACACAAACCCTCTGCTGGGTGAGTTATAGTAATACCTGTACACCAAGGTTTATACGGTCAGCATCAACAGATTAAGCAACGGACTGAGAGTGAGACAGTGTGAAACAAAACATAAACAACATTGAACAGCCATACATCCCGTACACAGATAATACTGAATACTGCTGTGGTAGAGCTACAGTAGGGTATGGTACCGTCGTATGATGCATTAGCATCAGTAGTGGATCCTTGGCACATGCCCCATGGATCTGTGCCAGTGAGTCATGTCGCTGTCTGTTCCTAAGTGCAAGAATGCTTGATGTAATATCATCTAATGTAAAATGGCTGCATCCCAGAACCTTGCAACAGGCATCTTTTATCTAATCTGACGTGGGGCCAAAAAAGACTCTTGGCTGGGAGTTAATTACTTCTAGGCATTCAGGCAGGGACTCATACTCAAGAGCTCAATAACCTGAGCATGATGAACTGCCTATAAAACAAGGGCAGGTAAGGATGTGTGCAGCTATACTGAAGCCCCTATGGGACAACATAAGCATTCATGTGCTTACATATCATAGATGAAATTGGTATGTTGCCTAACATAAGGAGGACATTACTGTACATACTCGACTGGCTATAAAATGTATGCATCCGGTAAGGCTGTAATTCATTTCATGCTAAATCAAGTTGAAGACTTTCATCACATTATGTTTGTATCCAGTTTAAGTCTAGTCTGTTTTGTTTTAACTGTGTTTGACCCTTCGCCACCTCCACTGTTTTTTAACCTGACTGTATTTTGCACTGTGTCTTTTGCCCTGTGAGGTGTCCTTGTTATGAAAGGCGCCATACAAATAAAATGTATTAGCATTATTATTAGACATTGAATACCTATCATATCATCATAATATACAAACACAATAACAATACAAGCATACTCAGTAGGCATACAAGTGTGTTTGATCGTCTGTAGGTGTGAATCTGTCCGCCATGCTGTTTCACAAACCCTATTACAGTGAGCTGGTGAAGGGAGGGTTTTCTGCCATGATGGCTGGTAGACTAGGGAGCATAACCCAGACAGGACTGTACAGTATTTCCTCCGGCTGTAAAGAAGAGTGATCTAGTTGGGGAGGATGTATCACTTCGCTCGCCTCACACACCCCAGACAGCCAGGGTGATTATTTACAGTGGTATCTGTCATTAGAGGTAAGTAAACGTGTGTTTTAGCAGGCCGTGATTTGTGCCTGCTGGAAACTCATCCTTTCGTTTGTGAGGAAAAGTGGCTGGATTTAGAGGGTCAGGAAGCACTTACCAAAGGTTTTTATTGACAGGTATAAATCCTTTGTCTCGCGTGCACTTAGAAAGGATGGCTGCAGAGATTCCCTGAGGGTGGAAATGAAACAGATTTCAAATCGATGCAGGGTGATAAAGCAAGCAGTATTAGGCTGCTAAAACGTGGGGCCAACAGAATCAACCCAGTCAGGCAGATTAACCGATTATCTGAGACTCAGATCAACAAGGTCCCCGGGGGGGGTCTCACCCATATAAAATACAAAATTGCAAAACCACGCAGGTTTGAAAGCACCTGGATCAGACAACGATCCATAGTTGGAAGAGCCCTACTGTCATCACACTGTACTCCTCAAGTCTGAATCCATACGTGGCCTATATGCACCGTGAAATGCTTCTGCCATGTGAGTTCTGAATCAAGTATGCATAACTACTCTGCATCAATAAAGGCCTTAAAGGGGCAATCTGGGATTCAAACAGCAACACAGCTGTGTTCCCTGCCAGCTGAGGGATGGGGCTGAAGAAATGTAACCACTCTCAAATGAATAGATGGAGCTATGGGTGCAAGGACTGGCCATGCAGAACATCAACATGATAGTTTTAACCTTCAAACTACCAACAAAGATCTGGCCAGACTCCAGATGGTACTTTAAGGGTGTAAAAAAAAAAGTATGGGACAGTGAAGGATCTTTTCTTCTTTTGGCACTATACTCCAAAAGTTTGGATCTGAAATCAAACGTTTACTATGAGGTTAAAATAGAGATTGTCATCTTAAATTGGTATTTAACAGTATTTTAGTACATGGTTTTGACCACCCAGAATACTTTTTATACATAGTCTCCTTATTTCCTTATTTATTTCAGAGCACCAAAAACGATGGGACAGATTCATATAATGTCCAAATTAAGCTCTCACGTTTAGTATTTGGTCGACAATCCTTTGACTGCCTGAAGTCTCTGACCCATTGACCCCACCAGACACTGAGTATCTTCTCTGGTGATGCTCTGCCAGGCCTGTACTGTAACCATGGTGATGCTCTGTCAGGTCTGTACTGTAACCATCTTCAGTTGTTGTTTGGTATGAGGTCTTTTTGCCTCAAATCTTATCATGAAATGCATATTCAATTGAATTTAAATCTGTAGATCTGACAATCAAGAACTTTCCACTTTTTGGCCCTGAAAAAGTCCCTAGTTGATAAATGGCAGTAAGGTTTGGGTCATTACTGTATGATGAAACGCCATACAATGAATTAGCAAATAATTTGCTTGTACTCGAGCAGACAAGATGTTTCTGTACACTCCAATACATACAGTACATACAGAATAGGGCAGCAGTTACATCATCAATTAAGATGAGTTATACATGCCCAAACTATAACAGCCCCCCCCACCATGTTTCACAAATGAGTACACATTCTGGTACATGACAATCTGGTTAGGTACATGATGATCATATTTGTCTTATCTATCCACAATACCATTTTCCAGACCTGTGCAGGCTTTTTTTTAGGAAACTGTAACCTGACCATCCTTCTGGAGGATAACTAGCGTAGTGGTTTGCACCTTCCAGTAAAGCCTCTGTAGTGACGTGTTCTGCGGTTGATAGCCTCTGACACATTCACGCCTACCTCCTGCAGAGTGTTCCTGATGTGTGGGACAGTTGTTTTGGCCTTGTTCTTAATTATAGAGAGCATTCTTCGGTCATACAGTGTAAAAGTATTCCTTGGTCTGCCAGCCTGTTTGAGATTGCTGGGCTCACCAGTGCTTTTATTTTATTTTTTTAATGTTCAAAACTGTTGATTTCGTAAGCCTATAAGGTTTTGGTTATGATAGTTTTCTTCTTGACAGGCCCCCCCCCATCAACTCTGAACCCATTTATTTGGTGTCAAGTATTAATTTGGTATTCAGAAAAATACAAATGTTATGGGTTCAGGCAAAAAAAGGCACAATTCACAAAAGCCTATGGGAGGTGATTAACTTTACATTTTGGCATGTACAACCTGTCATAGCATAGTTTTCGAGTAATTTTGAAGATTGGGAGCATGTGAAATCTTGGACCCCATTTTGGGTCCCTTGGACCTCATGCACTCCTATTGGTTTTATCTTATAAACTATTAGTAAGTGTGTAAAGTGTAAACCTGTTTTCCCCATGTTTTGAAGCTGAACAGAGTTTACAAACAATGGAGTTTTAGTGGGGTAAGACAGTTGAACTAGGCATGTGAGTCTAGTTCTATTCTTCAATAATCAATGGCTATATTATTAATAAAAAAATAATAATAAAAAAAGATGTACCAATCCCAGATTGCATCTTTACAACATTGTCTATTTTACCTCCATGAATAATCTAAATTCATGCCTATTTGAAGTTGCACATTTCAATGCTGTATTCCTGAGAGAAATACAGTACAGTAGATCTGAGCCCAAACATGCTTGTTAGGTGGATATCCATCATTTGGATACATGACAGAATCGATGATGTGGAAATAGCCCGGCTGTGGCTAGATTGAGTCTCCAGGCTATGCAGCCAGGATGTGGGACGTGGCTGGTATGTGGGGCAATCGCTCAATTTCAATCTTTCACTCCCCAGACCTGATCGTTGGGCTTTAATTAACTCTGGGTCCTGTTTATGAGGATGGGGACACATAGCAGGCTCAGAATATCAAAGCACCGTCAGCCATATAATTCACACTACAACAACACCACCAAAACATCCCGTCTGTCTTTATAATAGTCGACTGTCTGTGTACAATACTGTTTGCGTGGCTTGTTGGCTGCATCACTTATCTCCTCGCTTTGCCAAGGGGAACATCTAATGTCAAGAGCACATTACTGATACAAGAGGCGGCTCAAGTGCATCTTCAAACCTCTCCTTAGAGGTCATATCTTATTAGAAAAGTCAGTTATAAGAGCTGGTCAATCACTTACTGACATTCACTATCCATTTACTGCAGAGTAAGACACTTAACTCTTGTTCAAAGTGACTACAAATAAGAGCAGCCAGAAGTTGAATACAAAGTCGTATCATTAACACAAAACCTACAATTATATGGCTATAAAGTTATAAAGACTACATAATAATACATACTTCATACTGCATAGAACAACAATAACATAAAGCTCCTCTGACATTAGAAGCAGTCTTATAGGCAAAAAACTAGTTAAATATTGGATCAAATAGAACAGACCCAGTGTCAATGTTTACTCTAGATGGCAAACGCTATACCTACAACAACCGAGAGTATCGTATCATGTATGCAGTGCTGATTGTGTAAAAAAACATATGCAAGTGGAACAAAGGTGGTTTACTTTATCACTCTTAGCCTCTGGGAAGAGCAAAATGGATCTAATTTATTTCTGCTCCCCCAAGCTACTTGCCCTACTATGATAGTCAATAACATTCCACACAAGAAAGATAATGGACAGATTTGTCATAACAGTTGAGGATGATAACATTATGTATGTGAATGTGTGTGATGGGGCCTCTGATTCATTTTAAAATTGTTTCACAAAACACATACAATAAACACATTTTTCAGAGGTGCATCTCAATGCTATTACACATGCCGCTTTAATATCAGTGCTTCTTAATCATTATACCAACATTGGGTTTTGTTTTAATTGAGTAACTATGGATATAAATAATTACTTTATGTTAAAGAGCAATCTTAAATCTTCTGACCTAATAATAATACATGTTAACTTATTAAAAGGCCTGCTCTGTGACTCTCTCCCTAAAGTGAGTAGAGACTGTTTGCCTCCCTGTTTTTTTCTTCAAATAAGATTTCAAAGGCTTTCTGATGCAGCTAACTTGTCTCTCTCACCACCCCTGGTCACTGGGTCCTGGAGTTCAGGATGCCTGCCACTACAACATGGAACGGCTCATCAGTGGCTGCAGCATTGCAGCATGCTTTCTCTCTGCTCTTCAATAATGAACATCGGGCTCACACTAATGCATTGTAATGCATTAGGCTCACACGACGTTGTAATTATTAGATGGGATTGGTCAATCTTGATGGAGTGGATTGCCTTCCAATTGTTACTGACGCAAAGACGGGTCTGAAGAACCTCGCATAACACTAGGCGTTCCCCATGGGCTGTATACCCCCAATTGAAATAATTGAAATAGTAGCCAGCTTGTGCCCCCTTGTCTTTTTAGACCACCCAGAATACCCAGAGTGCTGTGCAAAACACTGACACACCCTCAACATGACCCTGTCTCAATCGAAAATTCTTTAGTTATCATGCAGTAAGAGTCTATTCGAGTTATTTTTCAAGATCCTTATCCTTAAATCAAATGTTTGGTACACCAGTGAGTTGGCCCTGAACAGCACAGCCTTCACTCAAAAAAATCAGGAGTGAGAAACACTGGATCAGTAGCATAAAATCATGTGTTTGGTCTACTCCTTGTACGTATATTGAGTCTTGGCGCAGGGCATGACCATGCACTTCAGCAGAGACTAGTAAATGGAGATGAGACTGTGAGCCTTTTGCCATGTTGGAGCTCAATGTAACTAATACGCAGCTTTCCTTACATTCTAAAAACCACACGTGAGAGACACATACAGTAAGCAATGCGAGACAGAGTCTATCCCCTGGGGTACCGGATACTTATGTCTGCCCGGAAACACACAGCCATACATGGGTTGTGTTGTTTCTGTAATACACAGAGGAGAACTAATGAACAGTTTCTGTGGTGCAAATGCAAAAAAATGTTAAAAGCCTTAAGTGTTAAATGTTAAAAGCCTCAAGACATTGATCATGTGTTTTTCCCAGACAAAGACATAACCACCATTAGGGTCCAGTGGGGAGGCATTATATTATGTGTTTTTTTTCTTTTTAGTTTTTTTTTTTGTCTCTTTTTAAGGGAATTGTTAAACATTATCATGGGTGTAGTGGTTTGTGGTTGGGTGTCCTAATCATCACAAATGAAGGCAAACAGACAGTAAAACACACAAGTCATAAACAATCTGCCCAGATGTGGGAGGGTCCACGTACCAGGATGATGGCCCATAATAGGAATCTGGAGAGGATGCTAACGTCCATCTTCCTGTAAAAAAGGAGGATTTTTCCTGCCTGTGAAGAAAAGGGCACTGTAAAAAAGTAACCTGGGTATAGAGGCAATTCAATCATTACTGAGAGCTAAACATCAAGAATCACATTGTTCATTTGTATTTGGGTAAAGCTAAAAAAATATATATATATATATATATATTATCATTTTTATATACCAACATCAAAGACGAGACAACAAAAGACAAAAAAAAAGAGAAACATACAATAACAAAATTCACAAACATAGACACACACTACTTGCATCAATTTTGGATTGAATGAAAAAACAATACAAAAACAAAACTTTCCTCCACTTTGTATAAAGTATTCTATCCTACATGTTGGGTAAAGCTAAATTGGTCCGGTTGTAGATGGTGGATGCTGTGTGTCCCTGATGTGGCCTGGTCATATTTCTCACATCCTGCAGTTGCCAGATGTGGTCTGTAAGTCACCAGCACTATCTGATTAATTTGGTGATGATGAATACGTCTCAGCTGAGGACATTAGCGAACGGGCAAACACAGACGATGGGGGCCGGACACCTGGCGTGTCGTCTAAGACTCGCTGAGTGAAGAGCTCAACACAAACCGCCCGCCGGGAATTCAGCAATGCGGCTGCTTTTGCATGGCAACTTCCCACTGCGAAAACTGTTAAACGTGACACAGTCACGATCAAAGTGCGTGAGCTCTCTAAAAGCCTCCCGTTGGAACACCAGAAGCCCCCGTCCTAACCTTCTGACGACATTCCCGACAGTCGAGAGGGCAGCTGTGCAATCATGAGGCGGGAAAACCTCCATGAGACAACCTCCATTTTACCACAGACAACCTTTGCGTCACAATACACAGGAGGACATTAATTAAATACAGATAGAATTTATGAGTCCGTCCATCCATAACTATCATGAAGGACATTTGGAATAAGTCCTGACAAACCGGGAAGGTTTTTGTCATAAGCACCTCCTGGCAGAGTTGTTTGGGCTATAGATAAAGATGAAAAGATAAAAGACTAAAACTAATGTAAAAAAAAAGTTGTCTTACTTGCATTCCCATGAATCCCATCACAATGGAGTTGATAGTACCCAGAACCCCTTCTGGGTCAAAAGGTTCTGTAGTACGATACAATTCCTGAAAAATAGAGCATACAAAGGACTAACTAGCAATTCATTTAATTAAACAAATTAAATCTTTGTTTGTTGCACAACAATAAGCCTCCCGATACCCTAACAGTTAAGTCTCACATAACACACTCAGAAGCTGTAAACCATACCTTGCATGTTGGGTAATGGTAGATTTTCCCCCCCAGTAACCACTTGTCAATGTATCCAGCAGCACCACCAGTGCAGTTAGGGTACAGACCATTATCCCCAATTCCACCAGCACCCAAATAACCTCTATTAGATGGAGATATTTTAGGATAAGCGATGATGAATTGATGATGACGACAAAAGTAGAGCAGACTGCAAACTATGCTCTGCAAACACAAGAAATTGCATCTACTGACACATCCTCATACATTACATTTTTGTGTGTTCATGTATCAGGGGAAAAAACTATGACAATCGTAAAACATAGTCATAGTTACTAACATACAACCAACATGGATTAAAACATTTAATTAGCCATTAGCTGTTTACGTGCCTATGTCATACAAGGTCAGGCGCAGGGGAGAGGAAACAACACAAGCATTGTGGGGCTGCAGAGAGAGAGAGAGACAGGGAGGGTCGAGGGAGGAGAGGAAGATGGATACTCTGCCTGTGCCCCTCTTATTGCACATGACATACTGAGATTGGCTAATTATGCCCTCTGAAGCATCCGCCACAGACCCATAAATCACAGTGGCTCTTCACACAGGCAACACATGGTGCACACAAACACCTTCCCCGGCCCCGGCACTACACTATACTGGCCCCAAATATCACATCACCACAGTATGTAGAAATGAGAAATGAATCAAATCCCGATTACAGTATCACATCTTCCCCTATCAACAACACCTTGTCTAGGTATAAGTGATTATCATATGAAGAATCATACAAATGTTTGTTCAGGTGGAGTTGACTTACATGGGGCAGTTAGGCACAGGCAACAGGAAGGTGACACACAGCCATATCGTCTCCAGGAAAACAATAAAAATCCACTCTGGCCAATACAAGACGACATCCTGGAGAGGGTTCCACCAACGATCCTAGTAGAATGGGCAAAGTTAATGATACAAAAACCTTTGCTTGGCAATCAGCTCTTTTGATAACACTTCACAATAAGGATACATTAATGAGCATGTATTAATGCAGTAGTTAACCTAACCATTTAGTTATGCATTTACAAAGCATAACACATTCTTATATAGGCTATGTTTACCTCACTATTAATAAATGTATTTAAACGTATGAACAATTATGAATTACAATTCATATGAATAGGTGAAATAGTATTCAGATCTAACCTGATGATAAGGCACTGTACGTATTGATTTAGGTACATTAAATGGTTTAAGATGTTTGTTACATATTGAGTTCGATTTGCATATTAAGCAGTCAGTGTATAGACTTCATAGACAATATTTTAAGGTCAAAATAAGTGAAGTGTCCTTTAAAGTATTGCTCCCATAAATGAAATGACTGGTAATTCACCAACTGGTTTGCACTAAGAACCTGAAAGGGAGGCTCACCCCTCTGAGTGGGACTTCTCTCTGGCCCCAGAAGGTCTGCATCAGAGACATGATGAAGTAGGTGAAGCCAAGGCGCTGGAGGACTCCAGGGATCCTGAGCCACGACCAGGACACTGTAACACAGCCACAGAGAGCATGACCCAGCCACCACAGAGAGCATGACCCACCACACTGTGACACAGCCACCACAGAGAGCATGACCCAGCCACCACAGAGAGCATGACCCAGGACACTGTGACAGCCACCACAGAGAGCATGACCCACCACACTGTGACACAGCCACCAGAGAGAACATGACCCAGGACACTAACACAGCCACCACAGAGAGCATGACCCAGGACACTAGCACAGCCACCACAGAGAGCATGACCCCCCACTCAGGCCTGTGGTCCGGCCAAACAAATGTGACACGTTCTAATGCTTTGGTCCTCATATCGGCAACCAATCAAAATGTTCAGACTTTTCTTTTGAAACAAGGAACTACGTTTCATCGTTGTTGAGAATCACAACACAAACTCGCTGGTCAAGCCAAAATGCTGCAACGCAATGTATTCGGTGAGTAATCCCCACTGCTACCTAGTTAACTAGAACACTACTTTACATTGTTAACAAGCTCACAAAACCAGCTGTGTTAGTTGACTAGTGATGTGTCATTGATTTACAACAATGCTGAAATGTATTAATATTTTCTTCGAAAACTAAAGTCTGATCATTACATCAGATCCCGATATGAGGACCAAAGCATTAGAACGTGTCACATATGTGTACTACACAAGACATCCAACTGCATGGTTGTCTGGAGGAGTGCTATGGCTGTACTGACATACAATGGACATGTGTATGTATACCTTGTAATGTATACAAGGACATACAATGCTATACAAAATGAAATACAGACGTTCCTAACCCGTGTAAACTATTTCTGGTGACTCAAGCAATTATTACGCAGGAAGATTAATAGTATCACCCCCACCGGAACAGTAGAACGACCAGAAGAACACTGTTCCCTGAGGACAGATGACAGGGGACATTATATAGGATGTGTCAGGAAATGGTGTCCCTCTTTGGATGTTATGGTGTGTGTCAGGGAGGTGGAGAGCCAATCAAAGAGCTTCAGTTATCTCCCGGGTCGAGGCAAATTGGGGAGGATGGAAATGCCCTGAAGTTGAAAGATTGATGGTAATCTGTACATTTAGTTAATTGAAAACCTCTTTGTGGCACAAAGTGCAGTAAAAACAATAGAATCCCAATCATTGATCCAGGCAAATCAAATAAGAAGCGGAAGTGTCTTTTTTCACAGGAAAAGAGGAAGCACTTTCAGAGACTAATGACACTATTGTTAAGTCTGCAGATCACACCTCTCTGAGATACTATCCACTATCTCCACCATCTCTGACAACATCATTAATTACATTAATCATGACCATGTTCGATATGCATGCCTCTATAAGTTACGTTGAAGGTAATCAAAACATATTTTAGCTCATTTTCATTTGGCATTGATTGATTGATTGAAAACTTTATTAGAAGATTTGCAGAAGTAGGTACATGAAAGTACATATTACATACAAGGTCAACTAACAGGATAAAAACCCAAGAAAGCCACTGGCTTATTTCAATTGGGGTCCTTGATTCTCAATTCATCGTTACATGTAAGACAGACAAAAAAGCTAGTACTATCTACAAGATAATACAGACAAATAACTATTACTATCTACAAGATAAACACACATCCATCATGGGAAGAACAATACAACAAAACATAAGGTATGTACAGCGGGTAGGACAGGTGGGGACATACACCACAGGTGGGGGCGGGGGACAAAACACAAAGTATGTACAGTGGGTAGTTCGGGTCTTTTAATCTGATTTTTGATTTAGAGGGTCCAGTTACGGATTGCAGCCTCCTGTAAATGTTTTTTGAGAGTGGTTTTGAAGGTGGGCAGTGTTTTGCACTCCTTTAAGATTATAGGAAGGGCGTTCCACATTTTTACTGCATAGTTTGCAAACGAGTTTAACCCCTTGTTTGTGGTGCAACGCGGTTGAACGTGGTTCGTGGAGCTTCCTCTGGTGTTGTATGTGTGGACGTTGTTCACTTTTTGGAAGTATGTTGACAGGTACTTGGGTGTCTTTGTGGTGTAGCGTATCTTGAAGACCAGGCCCAGTGCAAGCTGCTGCACTCTGTCAACTACTCGTAGCCAATCAAGGCTCAAAAAATGAGCAGCGGTTAGATATACCGTAGCTTTGATCAATAGACAACTAAACAGTGAGTCGGCTAGAGTAGTAATCTATTCTATTTTTGTAACCACAATAATTGTTACTGTTGAAGCTCAATATCAATTTTACACAAGTTAAAGAGAGCATTTCCAGTAGTTTATGTGCTTTTAATGATATAGTGAAAAATTGATTTATATAAACTCAAATGATCAAAATTGTGAATTTATCCAGAGTAAATGATGTGTAAACGTATGTGAATCACAGCTGATTCATAGGAAAACATTTAAAACCATATCCCTGCAATGAGTGAAGTAATTAGCTGCAACTGCCACATCATGGCTGAAACGCCCCCGTGTGCTTGATCCATCTGAAATGGGTTGCTTTGGTTTCTCAACGCCGCCCATTCCAGATGGATCAAGCACATGTCAAAGGTTAACACCTCTCCATGTGACATGTGACACAAAAGCAGGTCAACATATTGAACAGACAGACCAATGCATCTCCATTACCTAATTAGATAAAACATGGTGTAAAAAGGTGTCAGGGATGTCCTTAGAGAGAGGAGGGTGCAACAACATTGTAGCACGTTTATGGCAAAAAAGTCATCATCTCATTATGAAAGGTTTTTACCCAGCATCTACAGTACTGTACAGCTGATACTGTGTAACACTATCTGTTGAAATGTTTCCATTACAGCGGGGGGAGGGGGGGTTGTCTTTTTCTCAATCCGCCTCTGTTATATGTCCCCTGATGCTGGGGTTTGCGACTGCAAAGAATAACAATATTTTTGTTAACCCGGTTACTGAGACATCCACCCAGAAAAGTCCATTAGCCCAGGGCAGGCATGTAGGGCACTCGCACTGGCCCTCTGTAGACAGTAATAACTCCATGTGCTCCTGACAGCTTCCCTTAGTTAACCCTGTCACACCCCTGGCAGCCCCAGCCCCAGACGTGATTAAAATCCATCCCTCCTCTTGCTATTTTTTCTGAGGCTGAATGATTGGATAATTGTAATGGTTTTGCTTTTGTAAAGCCCTTGCTTTCTTGAAACATTGTAGCATAGATAATGAAGATATATATATAATGGTATCTACCGTACATAGTAGTCTTCCACATTCATCACGTTAAGGTCATGAAGACAGGATGATGCTGTTGAATTTGGGAATGACTTGCCCTGTACTCTACATTTACAATGACTTATATTTGCTTATGCGTACAGTACATTGCTCTCTCGATTTTTATACTTTGGGGTTCAAAACATTGACTCAGCATTAGAATAACTGTATGACGTTAGATGGAGATATGTCATACCCAACTGGTAACCAAATAATTTCACGACAAGGACAGACACATTGGTATTTAAGTATCTACAACCATTTCGATTTCTCCCTGGAACGTCACTCAAAAACGTGCTTCTAAAAATGGACTGACTTATATAGCGCCTTATTCCAAAGTGCTTTTGCAATGGCCTCTCATTCACCCATTCACACACACACCAATGGCGGCAAGCTACCATGCAAGGCACCGGCCCGCTCATTGGGAGCAATTTGGGGTTCAGTGTCTTGCCCAAGGACACTTCGACATATGGCCAGCCGGGGCTCGAACCGCCAATTTGCCAACCTTACGATCATTAGACGGCGGCTCTACCTCCTGCGCCACAGCCGCCCCTGTCACTAAAAAGTTGTGTACCTACACAGGCCGTCCCTTGGGGAGTAGTTAAGGAAACAGAAGCCGATCAGAAAGAGGACCACGGTCCTCCACGTTAGCTTGCGTAGGAGCTGCGCGTGGCTAAGTCCCTTCCTCTTCATGGAGGTGAAAGCCAACACCACAGACGTCCCCATGATGAACACAAACCTGGAAGAAACATGGAACAAGGAAACATTACAGAACTCTCAGACAATGACATGACGTCTTCTGGAATCACACATCACTTATTTGTGTTGCTCACCCCCAAATGACTGCACAACAATGTATACTGACTCTATTTAACAATCACTCAGCTAGATACCGTCCACTGCTCTGAGGCACTTAGCCCTAAGTTACTCCAGGGAGACTGTCCCTGTAATCTCTAATTGTAAGTTGCTTTGGATAAGAGCATCTGCTAATTGGCTAAAATGTAATAATAGCCCTTCTGTGTGCAAATATACAGTATGGGGCTCAAATATTCTGAATGAATGTCTAAGCAATGGAACCTTAGACCATACATTGCCAATGAGTTGTCACATGTGTTTAAATCAAGGCAGTGAAAACAGCATTATATTTGTGTCAGTTATCATGGTGTGCTTATCAGACATCACTTAACACTAGGACAGCCGCGCCTATTTCACCTACTATTAGAGCCGCCTCAGGGGTCAAATGACCATAGTCTTTAGAATGGGAAGCTGCTACTTACACACAAAGACCACTAGTTGGCGTGTCTTGTAAATTAACCTGTCTCCTACACAGAAAAACTGCAAAATAGCTTTATACTAGCTTATCCTGATGTGATTTAGAAAATGTAAGGATACTGAGTGGGTAGAACACACATATATAGTAAAAGTCATGAAAGGAGGGTCCTGACATTTTATCGAGTGCAAAGATATACATTTTCTTGGTGAAATGACCCCACCCATGGCTGTTCTAGTGTTAAGTCAGTGTCATTTATTAGAAACTAATGTTGCAAACCCACCAAGGCATCACAAGGTCTGCAACATGAAGGCCTGTAACACAGACACATGCTTACAGTACAGGTCACACAGATCAATACAGACAGCCTGGGTCATGCTCTCGCTGTAAGCAAACCATCTAAAACAGACCGGGCATGTGATTAATAATAATTAATTCAATGCCCTCAAAATACAGTTTTTCTTTAATAAAGTTCGATTTTCAGACTGAATGATTTATAAATGTCCAAAATTCTATGACAGTAGGAGCCTTGTAGTAATATCAAAATCCATCAACTTTCCTCTTGAATCAATACCAAACTGCTGATGTGATGAAGAGGCTATTATAATGGCTAAATTGAGTTCATCTTTAAATACGCTTGGAGATTCATTTTGTAATAGTCCCCATTAAAATTAGAATTGAACATCCGCCCCGCACCTTTATGTGTTAGTATTGTTGATCCATGGGTAGGGCAGGGCTCCTGATGTAGTTGAGATAAGTTAACACCAAAACACTCCTTGGTTAGTCTGAGATTTAATTTACCATGACTATTGATGAGAGGATAAGCAAAGAAATGAAAAGATCTCTGTTCTGGACTACTATGCTTGGTTCTGAACTCAACCTCAGCACTTATTATAGGCTCACTGTGTGGTAGTCGATAGTGTGTATTGTTAGTATGCCAGAGTCTTGTAGTACTTCACCATTCCATGGTGCATGTAGAAAGAACCAGTATCCTCCGCCTCCATAGTTCACAAAAACCATGATTGTCAGGGAAAGCCTATGGAACATAAGGAAACAAAGTAACCTCTACATTTTTCATTTTCAAGACATATTATAATGAATATACCACCGCTCATCCGTGATCAGGCTCTGCTGAGGTGCTGGAACTGAAGAGTATCAATAGAGTGCAAAATAACAGCATCCACACACTCACTCAAACACTGTGCAAAAAAACATTGTTTATTGCGAGCTTTCGGTCATAGACCTTCTTCAAGCATTCAAGACATATTATTATACAAAATAAAAGTAACAAATGTATAACAATGTTCTTGTTAGATACTGATAATAAACTTCTATCAGAAATGTGAAATATGTGAATAACGTTGTTGTTGTTACCACTCCATCTTTACTGACCAAGGGAGTGGGGCCTGTACGTATTCTGTATTCTGTCACTTCAAAAAGCAATACAAGCTAATGCAACCGTAGCATTATGAATCACTCAGGAAATGAACACTTGTCCTTTAGAGCTCCTCAGCCAAGACCGCTGACTCAAGACTTTGGCTTTAATTTATGATACACTTATAACGTAGCGTAAGAAAGAACGTTGAAACACAGAATACATGATGGAGTAGTACCACATCGAATCGGCTGCTATAAGAGATCTGCTACGACTACGAGAGACGTGTTTCTAGCACGTCAGAAAATGGTGGCTGCATTGGACTGCACACATTCGCTGCGGAAATACCAAAAGCCCTTCACTCCTTTCATCAGTTAATACAATGTACATTTCGTTTTTTCTGAATCTCAGAATAAAACATTAGGTAGTCTTTAAGGACCCTAAAGTGATTGAGACAGACCCCTAGAAAAGGTGGTCTGATAAGGTGCACAGTATCTACTTCACCCTTGTTTCTCTGTTCAGATTCAATTAAAAGGTACACCAAGCCATTACTGCTCCTTTAAGCACTAACCCGCTGATACAAGATTATAATCGGGCACTATCATCTCAAAAGGGCTATAAAAGCTGAGTGAACCGTGGTGTGTGCGCATGTACACACACACACACAGACAGACGCACACACACACACACACACACACACACACAGACACACACAGACACACACACACACACACACACACACACACACACACACACACACAGATACACAGACAGACAGACAGACAGACAGACAGACAACACACACACACACACACACACACACACACACACATGACGCATCCTCACTCATATTGCAAAGAATACATTAACTAGTCACCATAGTGATAAATACAAAGGTTAAATCATTTTCCAGATAAGACCCTGTGTGAATTACTGCAACATGGCTATTTATTCCAGATGTTTTTTAATTAAAACCTTTTTGTTCCTGACTGAACCTACAGTGTCCTGGGTAAGTAATGGGGCCTTTTTCCCTCAGTGGGCAGCGATAGCACAGCTTCTTCATGCAGGTTCCTTCCATTGTCATTGAGCAGGGTCTTGCTATTCCGCTCACAGGGCCAAATATCCAACCCGCACCCCCTGAGTTGATGGATCTATGGGTTAGCTCGTGAGAGGTCCAGCTTACACTCAGAGGGCTTGATCCAGCCATGACTCAGGGTGCTAGGGCCCCCTCCACATGAGCCTACATGAGCTCCGGCAGAGGTGAGTTTGAGGGTTGGTTTGAGAGCCTTTTAAGTGCTCCACTCCCACAGCCTCATCCTTCTTACAGGGCCTGCCGGTTAAGGCTGCCTGGCCATCCGCCATGTTTGTCTGGTGAAACTACTATAAGGGCAAACTGCTGTCCGTTGTTTTCGTGAAGGGAGCATGCTGCATCTGTCCGATCTCCAGGTCGCCTGTTCTGTTTCGGGATGTGTCACACGGTCACTTATGACGACCGTTCAAGCCTCGGTGACCATCAACTTTGAGATTCTGTCAGTCAAGACGGTCATGTTCGTTCCTGAAGTCAGTTCTATGATGAACAGTAGTCGTGCTACTAAACTGTTTTCCTCACATCTTCTCCGGAGGAGAGGTGTTTGAACACTCTCGGCCCAGTGCGTGCACTACACATTTACGAAGACAGATCAGAGGCGTATGGGGTATGATAGGAGTATGATCAAGTTGAGAGCTTGCAGCCAACCTTTAGGAGTCTGGATCATTCCCCTAGAGGAATTGCTACATCTTGGCCTTTGTTTAAGGACACCTCTTCTGCATCGTATTTGATTGAAACATACAGTCCGTGGCGATGGAACTGAGTAGGGTGAACCGGGTATATTTATCACCCCGGTCCTGTGGAGCCTCTGGACCAACCTGCGTGACTCTGAACGTCTCCCCTATGAAGGCGTAGAGCAGCAGGTTCACAATTTCCATGAACTCCCTCAGGTTTTCATCTCACCAGATTGCCCTTCTTATACAGGCTCGTGAAGAGGTGCAGTAGCCTTTATAGGCTGTTCTGTGGCGGGTCAGCCGTGCAAAGCGCCCCCGGCCTGTTCCAAGCGTGATTGAATAGGGTTTCAGGGAATGGGGTACACGGTGGTACGTATCCCATATTCTCCCTCATCTCCTTCAGAGTAGCGGGGTTACATACTAGGCCTATTACCCAAAGTTTGGAGCACTTCACTGTATTTCCAATTAGGCTTTTAGTTCAATACGCCACCTCTTCACAAGCAAATTGATGCCTCCACTCGCTAACTATTAGATTACTTACATTATCGCTTGCCACATCAAGGACATGGAAACCCAATCTAGTCATAACTAATGTCTAGTACTTGAGAGGAAATTTCAGGGTGCTTATCAGTGGCCAAACATCAATGCACTTAGACTGGAGAATAGACTGTCCTCACAATAAATATCAACCTAGTCAATTATATAAACAACATTGGCACACAGAACTATCACAACTATCATTCACGTTTTTAAAAATATGTACAGGGCTGTAATAACCACGCCTACTCAATCCCTTGGTGCCATTTGCAACTGACAATCCCTTGTTTTGCTGTAATTGCCGTTGTGTCTCTTGTACACTATGACTGATAAGTTAATATGTGATTTCAATCTGGCTGCAGGCTTTTAGCACGGCACCTAAATTAAAACCCAGAGTCTACCGTTCTCTGTATATCATGTCAGTGGAGTGGAGTCTGAGGAATGGACTGAAAAGCCTTTCAGCAGAGAAGAAATCGCTTGAGCTTCAGAAAAGTACCAGCAGCTATCATGGCAGATGACTGATGCGTCTGTCCTCAGTAGAAAGTTACTTATTGGGGTATGGATCATAACTCACCCGGTTGAGCTGCAGGCAACAAGCACTGAGTCACAATTTGATTAAGTAGTCTATGTTGCAAGGTAAGCCTATACGTCTTCAAATTGATACAGGGCCCAATATGAGAACATCAATATGGTTCAAGTGTAGTATACACTCTTATAACCCAAGCCGTACACATTCTATTAAATGGAGAAAAAAAAGTGATATATACTAACTCAGGAAATTCAATTGAACTTCAGAAATCTATATTCTATGGTATGCACTGACACTTTTCCAGCACACTCAGCTTTGACTCCTGCTAGAGGACACTTTATTGGTCAACTAAACAACATCCACTGGTACTGACACACACCTCCTGCCCACTGTCGATATGGCACCTGTTATGGTTATGCTGAGGAGCCATGGAGATACAAATAGTGAAAATAACCAACAACAATCACTGTAATTTTTGCTTATAATATCTCATGAGTTAGTTGTTTAGCTATCGTTGTTAGTTGTTTAGCTATCGTTGTAACAAATAGTTGCATCCTGAGTTTTGAAGGATATCTGGCATTTGTTGTCATTGAAACATCATTTGCTTCCAGTAGATGTTACTGTCCATTCGATCCCATGTCATAGCCATGTTTACCATTGACGCAAAGTTGCAAAATGATGCACTGCTTTATATTACTCTGATATTTTCTAGTAAACAAATATATCTATATAAATAAATATATATATTTATTATCTGCCCGCAAAATCTTTGCTATAAAAAATACAATATCTTCACACAATCTGTTTTTAATGAAAATGGCTGAATGTATCGTTATGATATTTGGTCTGTATAGTCTGTCAGAAAACGAAGACATATTCAGTAACGGCTGTGAAATGATGATAGGCAGAATGGCCTTTTCAATACAAAGTGCAAGCAATTTACATGGCAGTGTGTCTCAATAATGCAATGAAGTTTGATGTATCATGTTGGATGACAAAATCCTAAAAAGAACCACATTCCTAAAACTGTCACTATATCTACTGTACTTATGGCACTCTCTATCCTAACATTGACAGTCATTTATTATTAATTATTTAAAATTTCCATGAGATCTGTCATCATTCTACTGAGCTTTATTGAGTAGGATACGAGACAGACAGAAAACAGACAGGCAAGTTCAGTTTCAAAAACTTTTTCTGCTGCTGAAATTCTGTGTTTTTCTATTTCTGCCCTAGATCTATGGATGATTGAATGTGTGCTGATATGTTGATGGTATTATTACATCAATTATTTGGCGAGGGGGAGGTCAAACCCACACCAGCTTCCTGTTTCCCGAGAGGCGTGCTTTGTGTCTGCCCTGCGGCAACAATTAGGGCGAGCAGGGATCCCAGATTAAATCACATCACTCCTGTCCAACAGAAATACATTGTTCTAAACCATGGATACAAGAGATATTAGAAATCATGCCCAAAGCTACTGCTTGAAAACAAAGGCTCACGTGACCATATGACCAGACAATAACCCCTATAATCATTCATTAGACAATAGATAATGTGGCCTGTTCGTCTTCAGCATGCCTATGATTAGCTAGAAATGAATTATCATGTAAACAAAGCCACAAGGCAATAGAGAGATAAACAGTATTGCTCATGTACATACCCTCTGAAAGTGTCCAATGAGCGCAGACGTTTTGGTTTGTCAGTGTTAGCCTCTGCTCCACCATTCGGTGTTTCATCCTGAAAAAAAAGCATTCTAGATCATAAACTTGAAACAGGAAATCTGGGATTTCATCTGAGGATGAGGCTAGAAAAATGTAACCACTGTCAAATTCAAATCAAAAACAGAGCTATGGATGCAAGGACTGGCCATGCACAAGATCAAAATGATAGTTTTAACCATGTTTTGTAGTTTATACAGTATTTGTTCACAATAACATTGCTTACAATCTGATAAAACTAAGATTCCTAGTAAATAAAAGTTTGTATTTTACCAAATGAAATAAAACCCTTGTTTAATCCCAAGATGCATCAGGGGAATACACAACAAGGGTCGTCCTCATGCTAATCTCATCTAGGCACGACTACTGCAACTCACATTATGCTGGACTTCCTGATAAGACCATCTACCGCCTGCAGCTAGTCCAAAATGCCGCTGCCAGGCACCAAAATGAGGGACCACATCTCCCCTGTCCTCATCTCCCTTCACTGGCTCCCAGTGAAGAAGAGAGTGAAGTTCAAAATCTGCACCTTTGTTTTTAAAGCTCTCAACAGTCTCGCCCCACCATACATCAAGGACCTCCTGGACCAGTCTACCTCCTCAAGGCCCAGACCCAGGCTCAGGTCCGACGCCCAACTCAGCCTGAGGGTCCCACGTACCAACCTCAAGAGGAAGGGTGACCGTGCCTTTGCGGTGATAGCACCGACCCTGTGGAACGCGCTCCCTTCTGCCATCAAGTTTGCCCCCACTCTGGACTCCTTTAGAGCCAAGTTAAAAACCCACCTCTTCCTAAATGACATTCCCTAAATCTACTCCCTATTTGTTGTGAATTGTATGCCTGAGATTTACGTTTAAGTCGTCTGTGTCTGATTGCTTTCTGTGTTCCTTGTCTTTGTCTTTATCTGTTCCTTTACCCGGGCTGCGCCCCGGGCTGATGTAAAAGTTGGATGGGGGGCGCATTATAAATAAAATTAACATAACATAACATAACAACAATATTTGCATCTCTCCTAATGTACTCCCATGAAAACACCACCCTGCCCCATGTGTTAAGGCCCTCGAAGGAAAGTGCAACCTGTAACTACAATGTAGTAAACTGAACACAGTGTCTTTGTCACAGTGTGAAGTTAGATGCCTTTGTCCACTAGTGTGGCTGTCCTCCTGTAACTCACGGGAGAGTGTTCCACAGAGCCAGAGAGAGAAAACATGTGCAACAGCACATCATAATTGAAACTAGGCTTATGGATTTTCAATACAGTTCACACACAGTTTCTAATGCAATCTATCAAATCAATGGAATAAAACAACATATATTTGGGGTTCTAATGGGGTGAGACAATTGAACTAAGATCATGAGGCAATTATAAGTAACATTCTTCAAGACTCAATGTCTATATTAATTATAGAGTAGAGAGAGAGAGAAAAAAAGAAAGAACTACTGTAATAACTAATAGATAATGCAGACTAACAGTACGTTGCACTTACTTTCCCCTTTAAACCTGTGGTATATTTTCTTTGAAAACAGAAATAATAATGGAAAGAAATTGTATGAACTTACAGTATACAGTGTGCACACTTGTTGCAACGTATTAATTACATACATTATTCTGTTATAGTTATTGACATATTGCCTAATTCAAAGGGTTGACAAATTATTTGATTTGGTTTGGTGACCATAACCATATTCACATTGAGCTTTATCGATCATAGTGTCTACAGTATGTTACTATCTCTTTATGAAACCTCATAAACAAAATATACATTTTCAGCAACCGGAATTCTACATGTGTCTGATTCACACATTTCAGTATACAACTCTCGACATTCTTCTCTCTACCTATGATGAATGAATGAATGAATTAATTAATTAATGGTTTAATGACCACACGACCAAGGTCGATGGAATTTGTTGTTGGTACAGATGGAAAAGCTCAATAGAGCAGTGTCATCAAACATACACACATTACACATGACTATCACAATGGACAAAGGTACACACATACACCACATAAGACACAATCATAGTCAATATTTACAACTTATAAAGTGCAGTACATCTGGCAGGGTTAGTGCAGTGAGTCAGGTGTTGAGAGTCCTTATAGCACAGGGGGAAAAAACAGTTTTTTGATGAGTGGTGTCCTCTCTACCTTCCTGTCCTTTGAAGACTGGGTATGTATTCCTCTGGCCTGTTGCCCTCCCAGTTAGATTACCGTGGCATGTTGGTCTCCACACTGCAGTTTGAAGGGCCAGAGCAGGAAGATACTAGCACTAATTCCCTATGATGGATCTCACTGCCATCGCAAGGGCATATGGGAGATGGGAGGCCTCATCTTTGAGAAGATGAGAGGAGCTATTCATACTCACCAAAAATACACAGCCGCCCACGTCATAAACCAAGACATGAGGATAGATACAATGCTGGATCTATCACTCTACTGACTCGGCTAATATTGTTATCAATCATTCTATTAGCGTCTCGTAAGTGGCGTGATGACTGGGGATTTCAAGTAATCTCAAATGTAATTTCGTTGAACTCTGCAGTGATTAGAGTTCTATGCATTTGGTAGGAATTAGAAGTTGCGTTTTGAGTCCGAGGGGAGGATGAATCCTTTTACAACAAACACGTTCTTAGCAACAAGAAATAATACATTAAATATCTCCCATGAATACAGTCAAACACTGGTTTGATTTAAATGGTTGTATATTCTCATAATAATCAGGACCATGGCCGCAAGGACAAACAGACTGAAGAACAGCTTCTACCACAGGGCCGTCCAGGCCCTGAACACAGCAAAGACCTAAGTTCTGGGCCCTGGACAGTCTGGACGGATTGTATGGCAGCTGCTGGCCTGAAAAAATCAGGTGTAGTGCTGAGGCACAAACATGTACATTTCAAGCCTGCAAACTGTGACACTTTAAACAAATGTGAAATAATACTATTGTGCAATATGACAACCCTAGTCGTCTATCTGTACAGTATAGTACAGTGGATAGTGTACATAGCCTTTATTTATGTAAACCAGCTCCTTCCCTTCTTGTGATTTTTTAAAAAGTGTTTTTTCCCCCTTTCCTAACACCAGGGGAGCCACCCCTCCTAAATGTCGTTGTTTGGTACCTGTACTGTAGCAATGACAATAAAGTCCATTCATTCATTCATTCATAAACAGCATACTTACATGGTACTCTGGGTATCGTGGACTTTTGCAGCAAATGAGCTTCATCAGCTTTGTTGTACATTTCCTCCTGTCATGGAACACAAGGATCATGTCTGACTATGACTGTCTGGGCATATCTGTTGTGCTTTATAATGAAAACATTAAAGACTGAATATGGATCTACTTGTCAGTTTTACTGTGGAACACACATGACATTCTATGGGAAGCGCTTCAGCCAGAATCTCAGGATGTTCAGTTTTAAGGAATTTGGCTTAATCTGTCTAGTAGGAAACCTCCCACTAGAGACTGGTGTTGTTGTCAGTGACTATGACGCTTCACAGAAAGATCTTGAGATGAGAGAATATCCATATATACTGTATTTGTTTAAATGTCTGCAAGTAACTAATGCCTTACGTACCTGTACAGGTAGGGTGCAACTGCAGAGAGGAGAGCCAGCAGGGCCAGTACAAAGGCTGCCACCACAAGAGCTGTACAACACAATCAGAGGCAATGGAAGTTGACAATGGAATAATATTGTGACGATCCAAAGAGCATCTTCTTAGGACACACCTTAGCCCAGTCTAGATGTAAATGTCAGGAGCCTTATTCTGCACCTCGTTACCAAAAAAGGGATCTAATAATAATAATAATAATGTTTTTATTAATTAATTAATTTAAATTTTGCCATTTAGCAGACGCTTTTATCCAAAGCGACTTACAATTACGAATTACAGGGACATTCCCCCTGGAGTAACTGAGGGCTAAGTGCCTTACTCAAGGGCACACTAGTAGTGGTGTGGTTTCAGGCGGGATTTGAACTCACAACCTTCCGATCACAAGTCCAACTCACTATCCACTAGACCACCACTACCCACTACTACTATTTTATTTGTAATGCACTTTACATATCTGATATATCTCTATATCGCTTTACAAATCTCAAAGTGCTACAGATTAAAAACAAGAAAGGCTTTTAAAAAGGCTAATAAAAGGCTCTATTAAAAAGACGAGGGTTTTGAGAGGTTTTAAGACCTCGTTTAAAAGCATCCACAGACTGTGGTGCCCTGGCTTAGGTGGTCAGGGAGAGCATTCCACAGCCTGGGAGCAGCCGAGCAGAATGCCCGATCTCCCATTGTGCAGAGCTTGGTCCTCCTGACCAGTGAGCTGACTACCACCAGAGCTGACTAATACCATCACACACATTTCCTTTCCATCATCTGTCTCCAGGCTCCCCTGTGACTCTCTCTCTCACCTAACCAGTGTCCCAGGGGACCCCTCAAGTGACAAACAAACATTACTATGAAACTCTAGACTAGACCAATCCATCACAGAGCGATCAATGTAGGTAATCTACAATCCCAATTCCCTTTTCTACCCCTATGGCTCGTTTTCGAGTGTCACTCGATTCGAAGGCAAGGCCTTCGAATACGTCACAAGCCCTACCCCTTGAAATCTAAGCCCTTTGAATTGGGACAGCCCTTTACGGCGCCTACGTCATCAACAGTGGTTTAGACGCGGTACGGGTGACGCGTTGTGTTGCCGGCGAATTCTCACATCTCCTGTGACCGGAGGAGATAGCAAAGATGGCGGCCGTTAGCATCAAACACTATGATAACATCCTCTGTAGTATCTAGTCTATTTCAGTCACAGACATGTTCAACAACAACACGTTTTACAACAAGGAAGGGATACAACTAATAAACATGTTAACTCACTATTCACCTTGTTATACAACAACTACTACTACAAGTGTCTATGACTACTGTTAATGTTAAATCCGTGTGGAGCTAATGCTATCGCGTCTCCACAGGCTAAAGTACAACACTGATATCCTTAACTTATGTCCTAAACACACTACTGTCATACAAGTCGTACCTTCTCCTTGACATGGACATAAACACCTGCTACCTTCTTTGAAAGAAATCGCGATTTATTCAGTGAAAACTAGTACATGATAGCACAACATAGCATAGCATTCGCGGACACTATGCTAACAACACTATGATAACATCCTCCGTAGTATCTAGGATAAACGGGTTATTTTGATAAACTGGACACATTTTGTGAATATATATGGTTACTTTCTCGCCTGAAAACATATAACAACTTCATAAAATAACATATTAACACTTGTAGAGCCAAATTACAGATTGTAGCCAATGGCGGCCAAAATTGAGGATTTTATATTTGTAGATGATTCGCAATGCATCCTGGTATCAAGGGGTAGCGTACCTCTAGCCCTTCGAAGCTAGTCTGGTCCTGAAATCCCTCGAAACGAAGTAATAGTTAGCCCTCCCCCTTACCCCTAGCCCTCGATGAAATATGAATTGAGACAGCCCTCGCCCTAAACGTGAACGCGCAAATCGAGCCATAGGGGTGAAAACGAAGGGCTAGGGGTGAATTGGGATTGGGCCTAAGTCTTAAGGTATCCAAAAGTCGCTCTGGGATTCTATTTGGCTATTGTGTAACAAGACCAACAGAAAAACGAATATTGAACGAATCAGGTAGGTTGCCAGAAGGGATCAGTGATACAATAATGCTGCAGGGTATTAGGTCTTGTTAAACTGTAATTATTTGTCAATGGGATACGTAACCCTGCGTACCCTACTCGCTGAAACGTTAGTCAATCACACCTGGAACTGGCCCCTCCCTAGCCCGGCCTATAAAGGCTACTGCAATGCACTGCCATTTCATTCTCTGAACCACCTCTTCATGAGCCTGTAAAAGAGGGGCAATCTGGTTAAATGTCTCCCTCATCTCCTCCAGAGAACCAGGGTTTACACACCGTAACCTATTCAACTATCACTCCCTATCTTCTGCTGATGACTGAAGACCCATCTCTTCAACAGCTACACCTTAACTGTCCCTCCTAAGACATGTACTTCCCCTCTACCCCCCCTGTACAGTTTCTCTCTTTTGGCTAAATGTCAAAAATGTCAAATGTAAATGTGTTAGTTGGTCATGTGACCACTTGTGTGTCCATAACCGTCTGAAGTTGTAGACCTACTGTGGAATACATTACTTTGTTCTTTCTTTTCTCTATCCACTCAGTGTCTTTACCAATTCTACACTAGCAAAGTGGGAAGCAGGCTAACGATTGTATACCGTCGGCTGGTCAAATTGCGAAATAAAATTGCAACCACGTGTTCACTCATGTGGAAAGACTCTTTCTTTCACTTGTGTATTAAAAGAGTGCCTTGACGGTCATATACTATGGCCTCGTTCGTAAATTCGCCGGAGCGCACACTGGGTTCAACGTCATAAAGGGACCAAGTAATTTGATTGGACAAGTCGAGGCAGTCACTTGGACACTCCGGCGCTCTCAGAGCTAATTTACGAACGCGCCCTATGAGAGCTCACCCACCACCAGCCAGCAACAAAACTTGGCATGGCACCTGAGGGGCCTGAGAGACAGTAGCTAGGCAATCTGTTGTTGGCGAACCAAACTAAAGAGAACGGCTTGTGGTGAGAGTGAAGCCTGAATCAGCAGGATCCCTCATGCCCCGGGGGAAAGCTGTGAACTTTCCAGTGGAACAGTTAAGCTAGCTAGCTAGGTTCTATCGGAAAACACTGCAGACTGGCTTGCGAATAAACGAATAAAGAGTGTAAAGAATGAAATGGCAGTGCATTGCATGTGCTTATATAGGCTGGGCAGTGGCAGCCATGCAAGGCACTATTCCAGGTGTGATTGAATCGAGTTCCATAAAATAGGGTATGCAGGCGCAAATATCATAGTGAGATGATAGATAACAATAATTAATTATAATGATAATGAGATGCAAATTAATAATAATGAGATGATCATTAATAATAATGTCAGAAAGATAATTGTGAAATCGTTTAATCAAGATATTTTGGTATCATTATGCTATTTAAGGTCTCAAGTTGAGATCAAAATCTCCCTAATTACTGTATAATTATTACACTCCAACACTATTTATTGTCTCCTTTAAAAAAAAAAAAGAAACATGGTTAATCGTTTCCATGAACACAATGTAACATTCTAGATTAGAAGATAAATGGCATATAAGTGTGGGATATAAACTACAAGACACGCACTGAATACGTATCATTGACCTATAGAATACAGAACAAAGAGCAGCGTAATTGCAGGCCTTAAAGCAGAGACGAGGTGCTCCCTGTTTGTCTTTGTGTGGAAAAACAAACAATAGGAGGCCATTTTAACTACGGCTGAGTACGCACATCCACTCTGAAAAAGGCCAGAATCACTTGTGAAAAAGTCCAACCCTCTCCAGTGTCCACTCATAAAAAACCCATATAACTCTCACACCAGGGAGAGGAGGGTACTGTAGATGGAAGTCATGTATCGGGCCCGCGTTCTGTCTGTTCACATTCTGTGTCAGATGTATATCCTGCTCACACACACACACACACACACAGACACACACACACACACACACACACACACACACACACACACACACACACACACACTAGACACACTAGACACATAGACCCACATTCTGTGTCAGATGTATATCCTGCTCCCTGTGCCTTTAGCCAGTGCTGATGACCAGACCATTACTAAAGCAGCGTGATCCCTACGGGGGCCTGGGTATAATTACCATACAGTCAAGCTAATGGATGCTCATCACACAAAGGGGGGGTGCAGTCACATTGGCCATATACAGTACGTATCTGCGATATAATGGCTACTTGGCCTAAAAGTCTGATCTACAACATAATCTGCAATATTGTTAAGGAGAGTGTACATTATGGGGAGAGACGCTTTCAAAATCCCATTACGCCTTAATCCTTCCACACTCCCTAATGTATTACCCACAATCCCCTCTGCTCGGGGTGGCCTCCAAAACAAACAGAAAAGCGTTTCTTTTATCCGTTTTTCAAGAAAGGCTGTCTTATCTAATCGATACACATCTTGTCCCATGAGAGGAGAGATAATTACTTCTCAATACAAGACTAGTGTACAACACAGCTGGTGTTTCCTCTTTGCTGACACAACAACGAACGGTGAGGATCAAAGTCTTAGACTCAGGATTATTGAGGATTCAGAGATACATTAGTCCTGTTTTACTTTCACAGTCACTTGCATTTGCTAAATCAAACAGATATTCACTGTGTAAACTTTTTTGTGTGCAATTGTAAAGCACCTACAGGCCAGAATCCCTATCCGTTTGTATTGAGGAGGAAAGTGGTTTCTCATAGAAGTCAATGTAATGCAATTTTTTTCATGGCAATATGTGATTGGCCAAATCACTGAAAATGGGTGGGCACAGGAGGCCTGGCCTCACCATGCATTGAGTCCAGGGCCGAAAGATTGACATTTTGTTCGTCCAATCACATGAAGCCATTTTGAGAATTCGCCAGTCACTTCAGTCAAAGAAACACTCGCCATAGTGGCTACGAGTGTCCTATCAACTTGTCCTTTGCAGGACACGTCTAGAACACCCATGGCTATTATCCCTGAAAAATAATAGCAAATTTGGCCAAATGCTTTTGCTTAAAATGACCTCGGAAGTCGGCGAGATTCTGGCGCGATTTATACATCGAATAGGTAGACAACATTTAGGATGCAGTTTTATTTTTAATGTAGTCGATTTCGTTTTTCCAAAAATTGGCCTCCTCAATTCTGGAAGTCACCAGCCTCCACTGATTTGTATAAATAGAAAATAGAAAAACCTCATAATTGTCCCTCATCATGAAATCGGGGAGAGGACTAAGGATCGGTCTCTGTCCGTTCGTATGTCACACACTTTATTGTTGACACCACTGGAACCATTTTGATGAAACTTGGGTGAATGACACCATTTGCTATACAGATGTGGAATTTACAAAATGACACTGATTTACCCAATTTTTACGAAAATGATGGGTTTTGCCATAGAGATTGTTAGGAGTTTTGATGTAAGAGGAGAGGAGACTGGACCTTTTGGCAAATTGACTGTTGTTTTCAAATAATACTGTCAAATCCTTGGAAATGAATGAAATATGAAAGCTCTGGTTACATTTCAGCCTACCTCAAATGTGTGGACTGCAAATAAACGCAAAGCTGTAAGAAGCAGGACTGATAATAAATCAAATGAGCACTGCACGCTTTCCCGTGAAGACAACTAATTGGTCATTTCAATTACATGAATGAATTAATTAAATGCATGTCCAGATGTTTTCACCTCAGAATGACACAACCTTCTTTATGATAAACAAATAAAACAGTTGTCTCTACTCACGCAGGTAGGCGTTACTGGGCCTGATGTCAACAGTATGGTAGCATGTGGCATTGTTGGGAGGTTCTGACTGGCGGACCCATACAGAGTAATGCCCAGCTTCTTCATAGGTTTGCCTCCACCTGCATCAACAAAAATGCATTCAACAGGGGGAAACAACACATATTCACATAACATTATTTAATTGAACCTTTTGAGTAATCATCTAAAAAGCTTGCATTTGATTGTATTCTTCTGTACAAATATACACTCAACGAACACTTTATTAGGAACACTTGTACACCTTCTCATTCATGCAATTATCCTAATGGTGTGGTGGGGAATGTTTTCTTGGCACACTTTGGGGCCGTTAATACCAATCAACGCTTGGATGCCACAGCCTATTTGAGTATTGTTCTTGACTATGTGCATCCCTTCATGGCCACAATGTACCCATCTTCTAATGGCTACTTCCAGCATGATAATGATGCACCATGTCACAAAGCAACAGTCGTCTCATACAGATCTGAACCAGGTCTGAATCCAATAGAACACCTTTGGGATGTGGTAGAACAGGAGATTCACAGCTAGAAGGTGCACCTGAAAAATCTGCAGGAAGTGTGTGATGCAATCATGTCATCCTGGACCAGAATCTCAAAGCAGTGTTTCCAACATCTTGTGGAATCAATGCCCTGAAGAATTGAGGTTGTTTTGAGAGCAAAGGGAGGCCCTACCCAGTATCAGTATAGTGTTCCTAATAAAGTGTTCAGTGAGTGAGTGTACATTGAGCATTAAATGAGTATGGTTTTCCTCTTGACATTTGAGACACGTGGTCCACTCCACATCATATCCCCTTGAAAACGTACTCACAGGAACCTGTAAAGCTCATGGGGGACACCTAGTGGCTGCAAACCAGAAGTGCAGCCCTCAGCTATATCCGAACCATCTCTAGTTTCATCCCCCCCCAAAATGTGCATTACCAGCCTTTATTGATTGACATACTGGCTATCACTTGGAGTGTTTTTTTTTTTTTAAGGGGGGAAGGAAATCGATAGTGGCTCAGTCTGGTTAGGGACCTCAACATTGATCTGTAAGCCCAAGACTAGACCTCCGCTGAGGAGGACAAAACCAACTGCCTGCCTTGTCGTGTGAAAGCAGATCCCTCTGAGCACGTTTAAGCTTGACCCTCAAATGGAATCTTCTGCCCCCGACATCTTCTAAGCTCTGATTGTTTATAAATATACCCACTTCCTCCTCTTGTTGTAGTACAACCCCTGAGTTTATCACGAGACGAGTAGACATGAAACCTTAATTAGTCTTCTCATCATTATTGGAGTGTCAGCTCCTATTAACCCCAAAATGGCCCTCTGATCAATACCCAGCTAGGTCTTTTCAGAGGTAGCATCACTCAGGACCAGAAGGCAGGTCAGGATTACACTCCCAACATAGTAAATAATCGGAAGGATCGCTGATGTAATCATTGGATGCCAATGCAGTAGATTCTGCTCTGTGTCAAGGCTGTCAAAACGTTAAAGACTCTCAACCAATTGACAATGGAAGAGTATCTCCAATAACCAAAACCAAGTAGGATTTGAACAAGAGAAGCACATTAGTTAGAAATCAAATGAACATGAATGTTAGTCCATCATAGTTATAGATGGCTGTATGTATGTATGTATGTATGTATGTACAGTATGTATTTATGTATGTATGTATGTATGTCTGTATGTATGTCTGTCTGTCTGTATGTATGTATGTCTGTATGTCTGTATGTCTGTATGTATGTATGTATGTATGTATGTATGTATGTATGTATGTATGTATGTCTGTCTGTCTGTCTGTCTGTCTGTCTGTCTGTCTGTCTGTCTGTCTGTCTGTATGTATGTATGTATGTATGTATGTATGTATGTATGTATGTATGTATGTATGTATGTATGTATGTATGTATGTATGTATGTATGTATGTCTGTCTGTCTGTCTGTATGTATGTATGTATGTATGTATGCATGTATGTATGTATGTATGTAGGGTTTATGTATTGTAGATGCTATCTTTAAATGAAAGACATTCAATATCCATGAATGCAATTACCTGCAGATAATTGTGTTTCTGGCTGGTGATTCTACCTGCAGTGTCAGAGCAAAGTTGGTGCTCACAACGACAGACACATTGTGGTAGCCATCGTTAACACTGACCAGGGGCTGGGGCACACACTGGGAGACACAACGACAGACACATTGTGGTAGCCATCGTTAACACTGACCAGGGGCTGGGGCACACACTGGGAGACACAACGACAGACACATTGTGGTAGCCATCGTTAACACTGACCAGGGGCTGGGGCACACACTGGGAGACACAACGACAGACACATTGTGGTAGCCATCGTTAACACTGACCAGGGGCTGGGGCACACACTGGGAGAGACAAACAATTAACAAAATAAGCGACATTTTGAACAGGTCAAAGGTCTGTGGTGTTTGGGCATAAGGACACAATGGCAAGTGTATTTGTTACAGACAAGCACAGCCACCATGACTAGTATAGAACTAGTATAGAACTAGACTTATGTCATTATAGACTATTATCAATTTCACATAATGGTGCAAACATGATACAGTTACGCTATGATTGTTATACTCATGTATAATTGCTATACTCATACCCTGAACTTAAAAACAACTTAACGTAACACAAAATAATTCACACCTTAACATATTGAGAACACACACACACACACACACACACACACACACACACACACACACACACACACACACACCCTCAGATGGATGTTCAGTACCTTGTAGCAGTAATCAGAGGTGTACAGAACATCCACTGTGTCTGGTAGAAGGTTATGAACTGTAAGCAATGCCTGATCCATTTTTAGAACATGCCCTGAATGAATAATTAAGAGTAAGAGTAACATGTACACATGTAACCTTACTTTTGTCATCAGAAAGCCATTCTTTTTTTTTCCAAATCTATTGTTGTAAAAGTTGACAAAAGTGGCAAAGTACATAAAAGATACAATATGAAACAAAGGAAAACACATTACATTACACATTAAGAAACGACACATTCTTACATTAGCATTATGACGCCATAGCCAGAGTATCTATTGATTGTTTAGGGCTGGGATTCAGCATATACAGTATACTGGATTTGTCTTCATTGCAAACAATTGCATCTACTCTTTGAACTTTCTCCCCGCCCCCAAAAAACCTGTCCGATAAAATCGATAATGAGGTACTCACCTAAAAATGAGTGTCCTGCATTCAGTCCCGTTGTAAAAAGGAGCAAGATCAGGATCTCTGTGAGGATTCTATTGGACTCCATTTTCCTACAACAAAACAAGTCCACTGCTCCTCTTCTTTATGACACCAACCAATATTGGTGTCATATATATATATATATCAGTGTTCAAAGGGCAGCGTGCGTGCATGTGTATTGACAGCAGTTGCTGTCATTCCTTTCATTTAGCATGGAGTGCACATGCATCTTTGGGATCAAGAGTAAGGGGATAGAATGACACACAGCTATTGTGTCAGATTTAGTGTCACTAGTTATACAAACAGGGGTTAAATGTTTGTAGCATACGGTTTATCTACCATGGCTGAAACTCAGTGTTTTGTTGGCAGACAGTCAGACACCACAAGTATAGTTTCTCTATTCTAATTATACGTTCTTGCTGTATGCACTCAGCCAGAGAGAGGGAAAGAGATTCAAAGGGTGATGCCTTTGGGAAAAAGAGAGGATCTCGGACGAATCTTTATCGATACCCAGCAGGTCAAACATTCTGGCCACAATATTGCAACCTGCCACAACGAATCCACCACTCGACTCCATCACAACTGCCACACAATCCGGACAGACTGTTTGCATCAGCAAATCCTTTCCAGTGGAACTGAACCACTGAAGCACTATATCCTTCCTGATGCCAGTCGAGCTTGATCAGTTGCATCATCATCCTGACCTCTTCCCTCCCTTTCATTTCATTAACCAGTTCATTTCCCTGAGCACTCCTCGTAACAGCTGAGTTCACAAGGGTAACCTCACAGTACAGCAACTCATTAACCTCTGACATGCATCGGAGCAGGGCAGGGGATGTAGGTCACACAGACAAAATCTCTCTGAACACGGGTGTTTATTTAAATCTACAGCTACATCACAATAACAGTGACAATAACAGATTTTTTGTATCATCAACATCCTTCATAGTCTGGATAGGAACAGGCAGTGACGGTTGCAGTAAGCACTGATACCAAAGACATTAGATTAGATTAGATTAGATTAGATAGCACTGAGACAACGAAATGGACTTTGGCATCTAACCAGAGGCATGGTGCAAATAAGGTAGGTGCAATAAGGTATTATTGTGAGTATAAATTAATATAAAGTGAATATATATGAGATGAATATCAATATTAATGCACAGTAAAAAAAAAACTAAACAGTGATGGAACAATGATTACAATCATTATTAAGGCTTTTACAATTGGGGGATTTATTTTTTCTTTCAAGAGTTGCACAATCCATTAATCGACTAGGAGGGCAGTAGTCATCCAGAAGACCCCCCACTCTGGGGTGACTGTTTCAGTGCCTGACAGCAAATGGAACAGCTGAGAGCAGCCACTGACCCCAAGGAACCCTCAAGAGTCTTTTGGCATAAACACTCTCTAGTTTGTCCAAGCTATTCTCGAGGTCACTGGAGAGATGCATGGCTGTTGGAAACATGTTTTGATTCTTTTTGTTATTATTTTGTCAGTACATTTGTCCCAAAGACATTGTTCTTCTCATCATTACATACAGAACAGAGGTGGGGGTGGGAGAGGGGTGGGGGCTGGGAGAGGGGTTGGGGTGGGGGCTGGGAGAGGGGTGGGGGTGGGGGCTGGGAGAGGGGTTGGGGTGGGGGCTGGGAGAGGGGTGGGGGTGGGGGCTGGGAGAGTGGTTGGGGTGGGGGCTGGGAGAGGGGTTGGGGTGGGGGTGGGAGAGGGGTGGGGGTGGGGGCTGGGAGAGGGGTGGGGGTGGGGGCTGGGAGAGGGGTTGGGGTGGGGGTGGGAGAGGGGTGGGGGTGGGGGTGGGGGCTGGGAGAGGGCTGGGGGTGGGGGCTGGGAGAGGGGTTGGGGTGGGGGTGGGAGAGGGGTTGGGGTGGGGGTGGGGGCTGGGAGAGGGGTGGGGGTGGGGGCTGGGAGAGGGGTGGGGTTGGGGTGGGAGCTGGGAGAGGGGTTGGGGTGGGGGCTGGGAGAGGGGTTGGGGTGGGGGTGGGAGAGGGGTGGGGGTGGGGGCTGGGAGAGGGGTGGGGGTGGGGGCTGGGAGAGGGGTTGGGGTGGGGGTGGGAGAGGGGTTGGGGTGGGGGTGGGGGCTGGGAGAGGGGTGGGGGCTGGGAGAGGGGTGGGGGTGGGGGCTGGGAGAGGGGTTGGGGTGGGGGCTGGGAGAGGGGTGGGGGCTGGGAGAGGGGTGGGGGTGGGGGCTGGGAGAGGGGTGGGGGTGGGGGCTGGGAGAGGGGTGGGGGCTGGGAGAGGGGTGGGGGCTGGGAGAGGGGTTTTTCCATGACTTTCCTCCCCTGTTTGGTGATACACCTGATGATCCAGACATAAATATGGCCAATAACATTATCAAGGAATAGTGTCCAGCATTACAACTCTACTCTTCATAGAGAGTCTAATTCCATCCCCTGGTCATCATTAACTCCTTTAGATGTCATGGTGGCTAATACATTAATGGAGCACTTTGAGCTGCAACATTTGCAGGAAAAACATTATACAAATAAAAGTTATTATTATTATTATTATTATTAATAAAATAATCATCTGTTTGAAGCACCCTTCTCCAGCTTTCATCCTCTTGGTGTGAGGGACACTTGCTCATGAATTTAAAACACACACCCTAATAGCTACATTCAATGTGCAGGTTTTTTTTATTTTACAAACATCATTGGTAACAGACATACAGTTTAGGGGCAGGAGATGGGCACCTGCCTAATAGTAATCATCAGTTTTCTGACAATCTAGGTTTTGGGCTAGTGTTTGGTGGATTTAGCGGTTTTTAGACTGTGGTTACTAGGCTGGAAATTGTCAATCCCATCTGGTAACACTGACCTGAACATGTAATTTACCATGGTCGTACAGCAGGTGGCGGTATAACCATAGACGCGCAGCCTACATCAGAGTGGTCGCCAAGTAAACTAAAGGTAAAACATTTCTGTGGAAATTGTGAATTGTGTGCTTGCCCCGAAAAAAATGGGTGGGTATTTAAGCCAAGACGTATGAACGCTATCCCTTGATATTGAATGTGTAAGTTAAAAGCTTAACATTTTGAAGTGTCATCTATCTGTGTGTGTGTGCGTGTGTGTGTGTGTGTGTGTGTGTGTGTGTGTGTGTGTGTGTGTGTGTGTGTGTGTGTGTGTGTGTGTTGTGTGGGTTCCAAGTGAATCTGCGGCCCCCTGATAGCCAGTACATGTTATCCAGTGGAGGCTGGTGATAACAATTTTGGGTGGGGCACAGGTTATGGGGGCATGCTCCACGGGGAAGAATATCAACTTTAAAATCTGGATTTACAGTCGATTTTAGCATGAGAATATATATATAACTTGATTATTTTTATATATAACTTATTAAAGGGCAAACTGCAAACACAACAAAAAATATAATGCACAACAACTGACAAATCAACTGGAATAGTCTTTTTTTAGCAGAGTAGACCTAATGTTAACAGAATGGACTTATACCCTTTGTCTATCTGTGCAGCGGTAAGGTGAATAATTCTAGCAGTACTGTCCAGACAGTTGTCTTGTTTAACCATTCAACTAGGCATTATTTATTCAATGGAGAAAGACATGGAACACAATGCAATTGTGATAATAAATGTGTTCTTTGTTACTTCTTTAATTAAATTAAAGTCTACCTTTCTATTATCATACAATATTTCCTTGAACATGTAAACTCTATAATCATACAGTTGTCTTTCTATTAGTTGTCTCTCTGTCTCTCTGTTGCTCTCCTCTCCTGCTGTCTGTCCGAATATCGGTTGTTAAGTCGCGACGTGTTTCCGGGTCCAAAGTTGGCTGAGGCGCTGTCTTCGAAATGCCGCAATAATAATAATAATAAATTATATTTATATAGCGCTTTTCCGAGGCTCAAATACCCTGACAATATGGGGAAAACGGGAAAGTGCTGTGTCCCTTGTTGTAATGTCGCCACAAAAAATATGAAGTGTCTCATATATATATACAGTATATATATATATATATATATATATATATATATATATATATATATATATATATATCTATCTATCTATATATATATATATATGTATGAGTGGTACATATATCCGCGGTCTAACATAATGTGTTTGCTTTTATAATATAGACTACCTACTTCATACAATAAAATGCAAATTAATTATTTAAAAGTCATACAATGTGATTTTCTGGATTTTTGTTTTAGATTCCGTCTCTCACAGTTGAAGTGTACCTATGATAAAAATTACAGACCTCTACATTCTTTCTAAGTGGGAAAATCTGCAAAATCAGCAGTGTATCAAATACTTGTTCTCCCGTATATATATATATATATATATATATATATATATATATATATATATATATATATATATATATATATATATATATATATATATATATAACCCTCAAACCCTGACTAACCACTCATACATACATATTTGGGTCCTGGGGAAGCCCCGCCCTGAGGGTACACACACACACTCACACACACACACACACACACACACACACACTCACACACACACACACACACACACACACAGACACACACACATACTCACACACACACACACACACATACTCACACACACACACACTCACATACTCACACAGACACACATACTCACACACACACACACACACACACTCACACACACACACACACACACACACACACACACACACACACACACACATACTCACACACACACACACACACACACACACACACACACACACACACACAAGCATTGGGCTACTAATAGGTGTCAACGCCCCAAGAGTGGATAGTGTACATAGCCTTTATTTATGTAAACCAGCTCCTTCCCTTCTTGTGTTTTTTCAAAGATTTTTTTTTTTTTTAAAGTTTTTTTTCCTTTCCTAACACCAGGGGAGCCACCCCTCCTAAATTTCGTTGTTTGGTACCTGTACTATAGCAATGACAATAAAGACCATTCATTCATTCATTCATTCATTCAAGAGCTTTGGAACCATGGACGATCATTAACAGTGAAGGTAGTGGGCCTTATGCTGTTAAAACTATTCTCGGCTGGGTTATTAATGGCCCACTTGGCTCTGGGGAAAATGGAAAAGTCGTTGACTCTACAGTACAAATCAATAGAATATCTGTTGCCAATCTGGAAGACCTGTTAATAACACAGTACAACCAGGACTTTATGGAACAACATTATGGAGAAAAGAACGAGCTGTCACAGGTCAGCAGTTTTTGAAAATAGTGTCGGATTCAGCCGAACTTAAAGATGGTCATTACCACTTGAAACTGCCTTTTCGCAACCCCAATGTGATCATGCCCAGCAATAGGCAAATAGCCTATCAACGAGCTCAACACCTGTTGAAAAGGTTTGAAAAGAATCAAGTGTTCTCAAATGAATACAAAGACTTCATGAAAGTTGTAATGGAAAATGGATATGCTGAGGTTGTGCCTCAGAGTGAGCTGCACCATGAAACTGGCAGAGTGTGGAATGTGCCACATCATGGTGTCTACCACCCACGCAAAAAGAAATTACGTGTGGTGTTTGACTGCGCAGCTACATTTGGTGGAACTTCGTTGAACAAAGAACTGCTCCAAGGCCCGGATTTAACAAATACGCTTCTAGGCGTGTTGCTCCGTTTTCGCCAAGGCCCTGTTGCTTTCATCACCGACATAGAGGGGATGTTTCACCAGGTCCGAGTAGCCAAAGAAGACATCAACTTCTTGCGATTCCTCTGGTGGCCAAACGGAGACACGTCTAAAGAGCTAGTGGTCACCAACCCGTCGATCGCGATCGACTGGTAGATCTTTGAGACTTTCCCTGTAGATCAGGGGTGGCCAACCCACGGCGGCTCTTTGGCTGTCTGTGTGCGGCTCTTCAATCAATTCATTAAAAGTGTTGGTGTAGCGCTCTCTCTGACAGGCCGCGTTCGTAAATTCGCCGGAGCGCACACTGGGTTTAACGTCATAATGGAACCAAGTAATTTGATTGGACAAGAGACGTGGAGGCACCAACGTTCTCAGAGCGAATTTACGAAAGCGGCCTCTGTCTTGCTGCACGCTGCTGTAACCCGATACTTTTTTTTCAAGGATCATCTCGAGTCACTAACAGTGTTGCCAGATTGGATAGATTTTTCAGCCCAACCAGAGTCTAAAAACCCACCCAGAGTGATCATAAGTAGCTCGATTGGGCTGGAATCGGCCAAATCAGGCAACACTGTTCCCTAATTGTCCGTTCTGAGGAGAAGCTGTCACGTAACACGGCTTTTTGACAGTTCATTTATTGACAAATTACGGATAACAACAACAAAATAAAAATGTCAGGGAAGAAATGTACAGCTAAACGCATGTATGGAGATGAGCACAGGAAGTTTTTAGCCGAGTGGGAGAGTGAATATTTCTTTGTGGAGCGCAATGGAAAGCCATTCTGCCTGATATGCCAAACATTGATTGATTGATTGAAAACTTTATTAGAAGATTTGCAGAAGTAGGTACATGAAAGTACATATTACATACAAGGTCAACTAAAAGGATAAAAACCCAAGAAAGCCACTGGCTTATTTCAATTGGGGTCCTTGATTCTCAATTCATCGTTACATGTAAGACAGACAAAAAAAACTAGTACTATCTACAAGATAATACAGACAAATAACTATTACTATCTACAAGATAAAAATACATCCATCATGGGAAGAACAATACAACAAAACATCAGGTATGTACAGCGGGTAGGACAGGTGGGGACATACACCACAGGTGGGGGCGGGGGACAAAACACAAAGTATGTACAGTGGGTAGTTCGGGTCTTTTAATCTGATTTTTGATTTAGAGGGTCCAGTTACGGATTGCAGCCTCCTGTAAATGTTTTTTGAGAGTGGTTTTGAAGGTGGGCAGTGTTTTGCACTCCTTTAAGATTATAGGAAGGGCGTTCCACATTTTTACTGCATAGTTTGCAAACGAGTTTAACCCCTTGTTTGTGGTGCAACGCGGTTGAACGTGGTTCGTGGAGCTTCCTCTGGTGTTGTATGTGTGGACGTTGTTCACTTTTTGGAAGTATGTTGACATCGTTGGCACATTACAAAGCTTCCAATCTCCAGCGCCATTTCAGCACAACGCATGCTAACATTGACCAGGAGTTTCCAAAAGACACCGAACTTCGCAATGGTAAATTAAACAGCTTGAAAAGCCAGACACAAACACAGACCAAGTTGTTCCAAATATTGGTTAAGCAATCAGAGACAGTGACACTTGCGTCCTATCAAGTGGCCTGGAACATTGCACGTGCTAAAAAGCCATACAATGAAGGAGAGTTTATTAAGAAATGCATCACTGATGTGATGGAAATATTTTCTCCAAATGAAACACTGAAAAAGATGGCCTCAGACATTCAACTGTCACGCCACACCAAGGGACACCAAGGGACAGTGACTTTTGGGGACTTGTCAGCAGAGAGAAGTTTCCTCTTCTCACTGCATGTGCACTAAGAGTGAGTGCCTACTTTGGATCCACGTATCTCTGTGAAATGTCATTTTCACAGATGAAAATAATCAAATCAAAGTACAGGAGCCGCCTTACTGACAGACACCTCACAGACTGTCTCAGACTGGCAGTCAGTAGCTATGAGCCAAACTACAAAGCACTTGTAGACAGTATCCAGTCACAACCATCACACTGACTTGAGTGAGTAACATGACTGTTTCGATGTGAAAAGTAATGCTGCATAAGATGACTGCACTTAGCACTGACTGAGACACAAGTACATTACAGTTCTACTTTATAAAATGATATAATTGTAAATATGTTTGTCAATGTTAATAATATGAGAAAGTACACATTAGTTTTACTTTTGTTTTGATGTGAAAAGTGATGCTGCATAAGATGACTGCACTTAGCACTGACTGAGAAAGTACACATTACAGTTCTACTTTATAACATGTTAATTGTAAATATGTTTGTCAATGTTAATAAGTAAGAATAATAATTAAGTCAGTCAAGTGTCAAAATGTCAAGAATGTCAATTTGTTAACGTTGGCTAATGTTACTATGAACAAAATTATTTTATCATACATTCCTCCATTCCATGCCTTTATTTTTTTGTGTTGTAATGAAATGACATAATCAAACTTTGAATTGAATTTCAGTTATGTACAATTGTTAAAGCAAGACAGCTGCCTGATATGCTTGATACAGTCTTTTTTGTTGTTGTTGCATCAATTTTAATGTTGGACCAATGCATTGCATCTAATTAAAATACAGGCAAATAAACGTCATTAAGTTTAAAGTACTATCTTGGCTGTCTTTTTCTCTCAACGCTTCAATAGGTAGATCTTGCCTTCACCAAGGCCGAGGTCAGGGATCTTGGGCTTAAAAAGGTTGGTGACCACTGATAGAATGCTTGTGCATATCTTCGGTGCAGTGTCATCACCTAGCTGTGCAACATTTGCTCTACTGAAAGCAGCTGATGACAATCAAGATGAGCATCCAGAAGAAGTCACGAACACAATTAGGCAAAACTTTTATGTGGATGACTGCTTGAAAGCAGTCAGCAGCACGGAGCAGGCTACTTTTTTGTATCAACAGCTAACTGAAGTATTGATTGATTGAAAACCTTTATTGTCCCCAATGGGGAAATTTTGTTGTCAAACAGCTCAGTTAGGGCAGACAGAAAACATTCAATAAAATACATAAAACAGTGCAGGCTCAATAAGTAAAAAGTTCCAAAGTTCCAGCTCCAGGTCTCCCCCACCCTGCAGGGCCTGGTTGTAGAGTCGGAGTGCAGCTGGAACAAAGGACTGTCCAAATCTTTTTGTACTTTGACGGGGGAGAACAAATCTGTGGCTGAACTTGCTCCTCATCCCCGCCAGCTCGCAGTACATCGGGTGGGAGGGATTGGCCAGCATGGCCGCCAGTTTTTTCCCCATCCTCTGTTCTGCCACCACCTCTAGGCTGTCCAGCCCGGTCCCCACCACAGAGCTGGCCTTCTTCACCAGTTTGTTTAGCTTCGCAGCATCCCTGGCACAGATGTTTCCACCCCAGCAGGCCACGGCGAAGAACAGAACGCTGGCAACCACCGACTGATAAAACATTCGCAGCAGCTTGTTGCAGACACCGAAAGACCTCAGCCTTCTCAGGAAAAACAGTCTGCTCTGCCCTTTCCTGAGAAGAGCCTCGGTGTTGTCAGTCCAGTCCAGTTTGTTATTAATTTGTACTCCCAGGTACCTGTAGGAGTCCACCCTCTCGACTTCCACCCCCTTGATGGTGATGGGGGCTGGGGTCCTTCTCTTCCTCCTAAAATCCACCACCAACTCCTTTGTTTTGCTGGTGTTAAGCAAAAGGTAGTTGGTGTCGCACCACTGCACAAAGCTCTCCACCAGGGCCCTGTACTCCTCATCCCTGTCGTCTGTGATGTAACCGACGATAGAGGAGTCATCAGAAAACTTCTGCAGGTGGCACTGGTCGGAGCTAAACTGGAAGTCTGAGGTATAGAGGGTGAAGAGAAAGGGTGACAGAACAGTTCCCTGGGGGGCACCGGTGTTGCACACCACCACCTCAGACTGACAGCCCTGCAGTCTCACATACTGACGTCTGTCTGTGAGGTAGTTGTGGATCCAAGCCGTCAGGGAGTCCTCCACACACATCACTGCTAGTTTGTCAGCCAGCAGTGATGGCTTGATAGTGTTAAATGCACTGGAGAAGTCGAAGAACATGGTCCTCACCATGCTCTGTGGCCTCTCCAGGTGTGTGTAGGCCCTGTGCAACATGTAAATGATGGCATCCTCCACCCCAATGCTCTCCTGGTATGCAAACTGCCGGGGGTCCAGGAAGTCCTTCACCTGGGGCTTAAGGTGTTGCAGCACTAGCCTCTCCAGGATCTTCATGACCTGTGGTGTCAGGGCGACAGGTCTGTAGTCGTTTGGGGTGCTGGGCCGTCCCTTCTTTGGCACTGGGACGATGCAAGAGGTCTTCCAGAGCTGTGGCACCCTCCTCAGTCTTAGAGATAGACTGAAGAGATGTTGGAATGTGTCCGCCAACTCTCCAGCACACACCTTCAGAACCCTGGGGTTGATGTTGTCTGGACCTCTGGACTTGTTCACATTCACCCTGGAGAGCTGCCTTCTCACCTGCTCAGATGTTATAAAGCTGTGAGTACCGGTGTCTCCAGGTGTGAAGCATGCTCCCTGGCTCCTGGTGTTGGTAAGGGGAGGCAATTGCTGCTGGGGTGTGAGGGGGTCAGGGGGAGTGGGGGCTACTGTTGCCAGGGGTGCGGTACATTGGAGAGGGGAGGAGAGGGTCGGGGGCTGTGGGGGGTGACAGGGGGATGGTTGGTCAAACCTGTTAAAGAAGCAGTTCAAGTATGCTCTAAGGGTGGCTTCCATCTAAACAAATGGATCGGTAATGATCGGACAGTCCTCTCTACCGTTCCTGAAGAGGATGGAGCAAAAGAAGTGAGAACTCTGGATCTGAGCGAGGAACAGCTGCCAATGGAAAGAGCCCTTGAAGCTCAATGGGATGTTGAAAACTAGGGGTGGGCATCGACGATCGATAATTGATCGATAAGGATCTTGGTCGATCACAAAATAAAACATTTGGTCGATCACAAAAAAAATAAAAAATTTGTGATCGACCAAATGTTTTATTTTGTGATCGACCAAGATCCTTATCGATCAATTATCGATCGTCGATGCCCACCCCTATTGAAAACGATGTATTTACTTTCAGCATAGCAGCCAAGTCCCATCAGATAACCAGAAGGGGCATTCTGTCCATCGTATGCTCTATCTATGACCCATTGGTTTTTTTGGCTCCCATCATACTTGTGGCAAAGCAGATCGTTCAAAGTTTGTGCAAGTTGAAACTGGGATGGGATAAAAAAAAATCCCTCAAGATGTAGCTCAAACATGGGAAAAATGGCTCAGCTCACTCCACCTGCTGGACACTTTTAGTGTTGACAGAAGCTTTATTCCCAGAGGCTTTGGTGAAATCACATCTGCACAGCTGCACCACTTGTGTGATGCTAGTGAAGTAGGTTATGGCGCCGTATCCTACCTCCAGCTCACAAACTGTAAGGATGAAGTCTGTGTGACCTTTGCCTTTGGAAAAGCCAAAGTAGCACATCCCCAGAATGGAGCTGGCAGCAGCAGTCTTAGCTGCACGATTAGATCATATGTTGAAAGCAGAGTTGCAGTTGTCATTAGCAAATTCCATCTTCTGCCCAGACAGTATGACAGTTCTGCAATATATTGCAAACACAAGTAAAAGATTCAAGACTTATGTGGCTAATCGAATCTCAGTGATTCACTCTCTATCAAAGGTAGAGCAATGGAGGCACATCTCTTCTAAGGAGAACCCATCTGATGCAGCTTCACGTGGCTTATCAGCCAAGGTTTTTCTTTAGAACAAAGCATGGATCAAAGGGCCGGAGTTCCTTTGTAAGCCCTCTCAATGGCCAAGTTCACCTGGAAAATTGGATGTCATTCTAGAAGATGACCCTGAAATAAAGCAGGAAGCTTCTGTTCACGTCACCTCTGTTCAGCCAGTGCAAGAGTCTTGTCCAACCAGTAAGCTGCTTTCGTACTTCTCCAAATGGACAGACCTGAAACGAGCAGTAGCATGGCTTTTAAGATTCAAACACGTACTTAAGCAGAGGGCCAATGAAAGAAAAAAGGGAAAAAAAGGACATTTGTTTGTAAGCACATTTGAATTAATCCTGTATGTAAAAGAAATGATGTACAGTAGATCAGACATTGGAATGTGATATTATTTTGGAATGGACAAATTTGTGCTTAAATGTTTATGTTGAAATCGTTTTGCCTCATTCTAGGCATGTGCTAGTATGGACATTCTACAGGAAGATATTTTTGAGTTTTTCACCCCCTCTTTTTTGATCAAACTCTCTTGGACTATGCACATACACATGGACTTTTATTATAATAATAAAAAAATAAAACTGTACAATGATATGTTCTAATTGAGAATTATGTGTAATGACAATGATATGTGCTGACAATATTGTAATGAAATAATTGATGATGATTTATGTAGTAATGATGTATTTGAATGCTTTATGCTTATTTTGGTTTATGAATAGTAGGCAAAATAATTACTGTATATTGAACATAACAATGTATGATGGAATTTGTTTGGTAGATAGCCATAACGTAGGACTTAATAATTTTCAGTTTTACAAAAATTAGGGGCCGGAATGTTATGGCCAATTTTACTTTAGGCTTTTATTTTGGATGATTTGTGTTTAATGTTTTGAGTTATATTTATATTTCATGATTAATGTTTATTTTATGTTTTTGGTTATTTATGTAAAGAATAGCGTTATGTTTTTGGTTATAGAAGTATTCATGTTTTAGTCTTAATTGAGTGTCACGTGGTCAGGTGATAGCCAGCCCAGGTGTATTTATGGAGTCAATTAGCAGCACCTGGGGGATGGAAATAAGTTAGACTGGCAACAACATTATTTTGACCACGACCACGATCACTCCTTTCTGTAATTACATAATTTACCGTTCGCTTTAAGACTTTTCGTTTCGTTTGAATACTTTGGATTACTTTTGGACAATAAATATTTTACATTTTTACAATTTACAAGGAAAGCGTGGCGTGCGTGATTATCCAGCCCAGACTATTACTGTTTTCATTCGCATGGTGGAATTGGCGGCTACAGTTAGGGTCAGGGTTAATGTAGGGTTAGATCAGCGTTAATGTAGGGTTAGGGTCAGGGTTAATGTAGGGTTAGGGTCAGGGTTAATGTAGGGTTAGGGTTAGGGTTAATGTAGGGTTAGATCAGGGTTAATGTCGGGTTAGATCAGGGTTAATGTAGGGTTAGATCAGGGTTAATGTAGGGTTAGGGTCAGGGTTAATGTAGGGTTAGGGTTAGGGTCAGGTTTAATGTAGGGTTAGATCAGGGTTAATGTAGGGTTAGGGTCAGGGTTAATGTAGGGTTAGGGTTAGGGTTAATGTAGGGTTAGGGTCAGGTTTAATGTAGGGTTAGATCAGGGTTAATGTAGGGTTAGATCAGGGTTAATGTAGGGTTAGGGCCAGGGTTAATGTAGGGGTAGATCAGGGTTAATGTAGAGTTAGGGTCAAGGTTAATGTAGGGTTAGATCAGGGTTAATGTAGGGTTAGGGTTAGGGTCAGGGTTAATGTAGGGTTAGGGCCAGGGTTAATGTAGGGTTAGGGTTAGGGTCAGGGTTAATGTAGGGTTAGGGCCAGGGTTAATGTAGGGTTAGGGTCAGGGTTAATGTAGGGGTAGGATCAGGGTTAATGTAGGGTTAGGGTTAGGGTTAATGTAGGGTTAGGGTTAGTGTAGGGTTAGGGTCAGGGTTCATGTAGGGTTAGGGTCAGGGTTAATGTAGGGTTAGGGCCAGGGTTAATGTAGGGGTAGGATCAGGGTTAATGTAGGGTTAGATCAGGGTTAATGTAGGGTTAGTGTCAGGGTTAATGTAGGGTTAGGGTCAGAGTTAATGTAGGGTTAGATCAGGGTTAATGTAGGGTTAGTGTCAGGGTTAATGTAGGGTTAGGGTCAGAGTTAATGTAGGGTTAGATCAGGGTTAATGTAGGGTTAGTGTCAGGGTTAATGTAGGGTTAGGGTCAGAGTTAATGTATGGTTAGATCAGGGTTAATGTAGGGTTAGGGTCAGGGTTAATGTAGGGTTAGGGTCAGGGTTAATGTAGGTTTAGGGTCAGGGTTAATGTAGGGTTAGATCAGGGTTAATGTAGGGTTAGGGTCAGGGTTAATGTAGGGTTAGATCAGGGTTAATGTAGGGTTAGATCAGGGTTAATGTAGGGTTAGGGTCAGGGTTAATGTAGGGTTAGGGTCAGGGTTAATGTAGGGTTAGGGTCAGGGTTAATGTAGGGTTAGGGTCAGGAGAAGGGGGAGGACCTCACAGGATGTGTGGAATGTTTTCTGGGCAAAAACAACTTCTCTCTTCCTGGCCTCTGTCCAACACCACACTTCATACAAATACAGAGTACACACACACACACATTTGAATACTTTATTTGGTTCCACAAATTATATTATACAAACAGGGAATCAAATATTTCGGGGCTAAGCAGCACTGAACACTCAAGGGTACACATAACACCTCCTTCTCCACACGGCCAAGCTGCCAATAATAGCTGAGACAGAGCAAAATTTGGCAACCTGTTTGGCCTTTCTTTTAGACATTGCAGCAATTCTCAGACCCCTCATGGTGCATTTATATACATGGCCCAGACTTCCAAATACAAGTATGCTGAATTTGCACTTGTACCCAAAGCTGGTTATCGTACCAAGCAGTGGTTGGTATTTGATATACTTGTCCTGGAAAGTCTGGTCCATGTACAGGTCAAAGGGGCAGCCTACTTCTACAATCAGCACCTCCTTGTGGCTGGTGTCAACAAAGACAACATCAGGTGTATTTGGGATGTTGGCAAAAACATCATTGGCAAAACCAAACCACTCTGGTAACACTCTGGCATGCTTGTACATAGCTGCGCTAGATCATGGTAAGATGTTTTGTACTGTATCAGACACAATGTCCACAATACGGTCATGACGAGCTATGTACAGGTGTTTGTATGCATTACATCCATTTGTTATGTGTGCAATGGACTCTAGGTGTTGTGAATCCTGATGGTTTAAACAGAACACACACACACACACACACACACACACACACACACACATATGTAGACACACAGACATTTCCAGGAAGTAGTCCCGCCCATAAACACTTCTAGAGAAACGAAACTTATCTCTGACACCTTGTCAGTCTGGCCCTAGTGTAGTCTAAATGACTCTCACACACCCACCTCAGTGTGGTCTGCTCCAATCACAACCTCACTCCTCCTGGCCTCTGTCCCACACCACACCCCCTACAAGTACAGGACCAGGAAGTGTTCCCGCCCACAGACACAAACACAGAAATAAAACTGACTCACTGCTCAGTCTGGTAGTGTGTGCAGCAAAATGGCAGAGAGTTTGGACTCCTTCAGTTGTCCGATCTGTCTGGATCTACTGAAGGTTCCGGTGGCTATTCCCTGTGGACACAGCTACTGTATGGGCTGTATTAAGGGCTACTGGGACCAGGATGATCAGAAGGGGATCTACAGCTGCCCCCAGTGCAGACAGACTTTCATCCCAAGACCTCTTCTACAGAAAAACACTCTGTTGGCTGAATTAGTGGAGAAACTGAAGAAGACAGGACTCCAAGCTGCTCCTCCTGCTCACTGTGATGCTGGACCTGGAGATGTGGTGTGTGATGTCTGCACTGGGAGAAAGCAGAAAGCCCTCATGTCCTGTCTGGTGTGTCTAGCCTCTTACTGTGAGACTCACCTCCAGACTCACTATGATGTAGCTCCATTAAAGAAGCACAAGCTGGTCAAAGCCTCCACACAACTGCAGGAGAAGATCTGCTCTCGTCATGACAAAGTTCTGGAGGTTTTCTGCCGTACTGATCAGCAGTGTATCTGTTATCTGTGTTCCATGGATGAACATAAAGGCCATGATACCGTCTCAGCTGCAGCAGGAAGGACTGAGAAACAGGTAAGAACCAGAGCTACTCATTAATGACTCTGATACATGTAGAACACATCGAACAGAAAAGGACAATAACTCATTTTGATTATGATTGAGGACAATATCAATATACTTCCAGAGATCCAAAGTCTCTTCCACACTACTGTGTTCATGTATTGGAGAGGGTAAAGGTTGTTGGTGTTATTGTTTTACAAGCTGGTTCTTGTCAGACAGGTTTTCAGAGGGAGAATGATTAACTCATAACACCCTGCACTTCCTGTCTAGCTTTCTATTCTCTCTGTCTCCAGTAACAATCAGGAGATCTGCCTCCATGACATTTCATAATCCAGCGTCCAGCCTTTTGTTCATCAGCCGATTCTAAATGTATTTCATGAAACCAGAAGTGTCCTTTCAATATGAGTGATTACATTATAATCACAACGCTCTTTTATAAAGTAAAGATGATAGTGTGTGAAGTTATTGGTTATCATAATTCAAGCAAAGTGAATATGCACAGTATTTATTAAAGTGTGTTTGTCTACAGAAGCAGCTGGGGATGAGTCAGCAGGAAGTCCACCAGAGAGTCCAGGAGAGAGAGAAGGAACTGAAGGAGATCCAACAGGCTGTGGAGTCTCTCAGAGTGAGTATTGACCAGAGGAGACGCACCATTTCTCCTCCAATCAGCCACTCTCCAATCCCACTGTGTGTGGGGTAGTGGTGGTCTAGCGGGGTAGTGGTGGTCTAGTGGATAGTGAGTTGGACTTGGGATCGGAAGGTTGTGAGTTCAAATCCCGCCTGAAGCCACACCACTACTAGTGTGCCCTTGGGTAAGGCACTTAGCCCTCAGTTACTCCAGGGGGAATGTCCCTGTAATTCGTAATTGTAAGTCGCTTTGGATAAAAGCGTCTGCTAAATGGCAAAATTAATTAATTAATTAAATTAATTAAAATTGTGTGTGTGTGTGTGTGTGTGTGTGTCCCCGTGTGTCCTAACAGCGCTCTGCACAGGCAGCAGAGGAGGACAGTGAGAGGATCTTTACTGAGCTGATCCGCTCCATTGAGAGAAGGCTCTCTGAGGTGAGGCAGCTGATCAGAGCCCAGCAGGAGGCAGCAGTGAGTCAGGCTGAAGGAGTCCTGGAGCGACTGGAGCAGGAGATAGCTGAGCTGAGGAGGAGAGACACTGAGCTGGAGCAGCTTTCACACACAGAGGATCACATCCATTTCCTCCAGGTAACTACACTGACCCTCCATCTGCAATACTGTAAGGAGATTACTGTTCAGTCATTCTGTTTTACATTACTGTTCATGTATTCTCTCTCTCCCTCTCTCTCTCTTTCTCTCTCTCCCTGTCTCTCTCTCTCTCTCTCTCTTTCTCTCTCTCTCTTTTTCTCTCTCTCTCCCTGTCTCTCTCTCTCTCCCTCTCTCTCTCTCTCCCTCTGTCTCTCTCTCTCTCTGTCTCTCTCTCTCTCTTTCTCTCTCTCTCCTCTCTCCTTCTCTCTCTGTGTCTCTCTGTGTGTCTCTCTCTCCCTCTCTCTCTCTCTCTCTCTTTCTCTCTCTCCCTCTCTCTCTCCTCTCTTCTTCTCTCGCCTCTCACCCTGTCTCTCTGTGTGTGTGTCTCTCTCTCTCCCTCTCTTTCTCTCTCTCTCTCTCTCTCTCTCTCTCTCTCTCTTTCTCTCTTTCTCTCTCTCTCTCTCTCTATCTCTCTCTCTCTCTCTCTCTCTCTCCAGAGTTGTCAGTCTCTCTCCAGTCCCAGTGTGTGTTCAGACTTCCCCAGCATCATTGAGGGTCCTCTTCAGTTGTTTGGAGATGTGAGTGAGGCTGTGTCTGAGCTGAGAGAGAAACTAGAGGATGTCTTTAAGGGGGAGTGGCCCAAGATCTCAACTACAGGTGGGTCAAAACTCTACCTGTAGTCCCTTCACACAATCAACTTTAGACCTAGTCTAACCTTAGTCCTAATCATCACTTTATACACAGTGTCATATACTATAATAACTCTATCTCCTCTGTCCCTCCCTCCCTCCCTCTCTCCTTCCCTCTCTCTCTTTCTCTTCCTCCCACAACACTCTCCCTCCTTCTGTTCTCTCTCCCTCTGCTCTGTCCCTCTCTCTCCCTCTTCTCCCTGCCTCTCTCTCCATCTCCTCCCTCCCTCCCTCTCTCCATCTCCTCCCTCTCTCTCTCTCTATCTCCTCCCTTTCTCTCTCCATCTCCTCCCTCTCTCTCCCTCTCCACCCTCCCTCTCTCCCTCCCTCCCTCTCTCCCTCCCTCCCTCTCTCTCTCTCCATCTCCTCCCTCTCTCTCTCCATCTCCTCCCTCTCTCTCCATCTCCTCCCTCCCTCTCTCTCCATCTCCTCCCTCCCTCCCACTCTCCATCTCCTCCCTCCCTCTCTCTCCCTCTCCACCCACCCTCTCTCCCTCCCTCCTCTCTCCCCCATCCCTCCCTATTTCTCCTTCCCTCCCACTCCTCTATCTCCCTCTCTTTCTCTCTCACTCCCTCCCTCTCCTACATCCCTCTCTCTCTCCCTGTCTCTACCTCTCTCCTTCCCCTCTCTCTTCTCTCCCCCCCCCACCTCTCTCTCTCTCTGTAGTGAATACAGTGGATGTTTTCCTGCCAACAGAGCCCAGGACCAGAGCCCAGTTCATCCGATGTGAGTGTGTTTATCCTGAAGTAGCTGACAGTCTCTCTCCACAAACCCTGAGATAGAACTATAGTGCGGGTAATGTGCACATTTTTAGGGTAAATTTCATAAATGCACGAAACTTGGTGTATGAGAGATGGAGAGAGGGAGGGAGGGAGAAGATGGAGAGAGAGAGGGAGGAGATGGAGAGAGAGAGGGAGGAGATGGAGAGAGAGAGGGAGTGAGTGAGGAGAGAGAGGGAGGAGATGGAGAGAGAGAGGGAGGGAGGGAGGGAGGGACAGAGTAGAGAGAGTTATTATAGTATATGAGAAAGGCTGCCGGGGGCATTGCAAGTGCAGAAAAGCCTCCTTAAAGTGCACTGCTCTGTGTCAGTGTGGAGGAGACTGTGGAGACAGTGAAGAATAGGTGTCAGGGTAGTGTGTGGTGGCACCTTTATTTTTTTATTAAACTTCCTTAAACTTGTTCCCTTGTCCCAGTGTGTCTGCTTCTGTGATCCCTGGCACATTATGAGGTCTGAGGTCACCACTAACTATTCACCTGAACGCTTTATGATGTTGTATATGGTATCATTGTAATCCTTGACCTTCAAAACATAGGGGTAGACATCACCTGTTCTGTGTTATCATGTTTGATTGAGGAGATATGAAGCAAAATACACAATTCGGCTATGGCGGAAAGAAAAATGGCCGCCATTGATTGATTGATTGAAAACTTTATTAGAAGATTTGCAGAAGTAGGTACATGAAAGTACATATTACATACAAGGTCAACTAAAAGGATAAAAACCCAAGAAAGCCACTGGCTTATTTCAATTAGGGTCCTTGATTTTCAATTCATCGTTACATGTAAGACAGACAGGAAAAAAAAAACTAGTACTATCTACAAGATAATACAGACAAATAACTATTACTATCTACAAGATAAAAATACATCCATCATGGGAAGAACAATACTAGATATACAATACAACAAAACATCAGGTATGTACAGCGGGTAGGACAGGTGGGGACATACACCACAGGTGGGGGCGGGGGACAAAACACAAAGTATGTACAGTGGGTAGTTCGGGTCTTTTAATCTGATTTTTGATTTAGAGGGTCCAGTTACGGATTGCAGCCTCCTGTAAATGTTTTTTGAGAGTGGTTTTGAAGGTGGGCAGTGTTTTGCACTCCTTTAAGATTATAGGAAGGGCGTTCCACATTTTTACTGCATAGTTTGCAAACGAGTTGTTTGCACCACCCTTGTTTGTGGTGCAACGCGGTTGAACGTGGTTCGTGGAGCTTCCTCTGGTGTTGTATGTGTGGACGTTGTTCACTTTTTGGAAGTATGTTGACAGGTACTTGGGTGTCTTTGTGGTGTAGCGTATCTTGAAGACCAGGCCCAGTGCAAGCTGCTGCACTCTATCAACTACTCGTAGCCAATCAAGGCTCAAAAAATGAGCAGCGGTTAAATGTGTCCTAGGGTTGAGGCCTAGCAGAAGCCTAACCAGTTTATTTTGGGCTGTCTGGAGTCTTGTTTTATGGGCCTTTGTGGTTCTATAGTACCATGATGTTACGGCATAGTCGAAGTGACATTGAATGAGAGCTCCTGATAGGGTCCTCAGTGTGTTTTTACTGACAAGTGAGGATATCCTGTACAAGAATCTAGTTCTATGGTTCACTTTTTTGATTACTTTTGCTGCCATTTTATCTCCGGAAAGATTTGCCTCTAAGATGGAGCCCAGGTATGTAATATCCTCTTTTCTTGTGATATTAATGTTACCCACTTTTATTTTAAAATGTTCAGCCTTTCTGAGTTTAGATGGGGATCCGTATAGGATGGTTTCAGTTTTACCTAGGTGTATTGATAGTTTATTGTCAGCTAGCCAGATGCAGATTCTACTCAGTTCAGTGCTTAGCGCTTTTTCCACCTGCAATATGTCCCTGTCAGAGACCAGCAGAGCCGAGTCATCCGCGAACAGGAACAAATTGCAATCACATGCTGATGACATGTCATTCACATATATTAGGAACAGTAAAGGTCCCAATATGCTTCCTTGTGGAACGCCGCAGGTCACTGGGAGGGGGGGGGACAGTGTTCCGTTCACACTAACCACCTGTTCCCTCCCCTCTAAGTAGGATTGCATCCAGCCCACCGATGTTCTATCGAACCCAATTGCTCTCAGTTTATCTAACAATATGTGGTGATCTACTGTGTCGAAGGCCTTCTGGAGGTCCAGCATGACCATGCCGCAGTACTTGCCCGAGTCCACCTCATGGTTGATGTGGTCGTTCAAATAGAGAAGGCATGTGTCAGTGGAATGGGATGTTCTGAATCCTGATTGAAATTCATACATCAGATTTTTTTCGGTAAGGTACCTATCAACCTGTTCATAAACTATTTTTTCCATAAGTTTCGAGATGGAATTAAGAATAGAAACAGGTCGGTAGTTGCCTGGGTCTAATTTGCTTCCTTTTTTATACAGTGGGGTTACCCTTGCTATTTTAAAGTCAAGGGGGACGTGTCCCTGTTTGATGGAGAGGTTTATTATGTGGGTGATGATTGGGGTAATGGAGGCAGCTGAGTCTTTTAGAAATCTGGCTGGAATATTGTCATGGCCCGTGGCCTTTTCTGAGTGTAGAGCGCCCAGCTTTTTAAACACCTCATCGTTTGACACCATGGAGAGTTTAAAATCATCTTTGCGTACACCCAGTTTATTGTAGAACGCACGGATGTGCTCTACGCCACGGCCACTAGAAGGAGTTTTTGCGAGGAGGGCTCCACGTCTGAAAATGTTCAGGACCCCAAACTGTACAAGAGTAGCAAGTTTGGTGCTTTTATGAAAAAGAAAGGATGTTTTCACATATTAGCTAGCGGACTACTAGAGAGCTCTAGGAGAGGCAGCAGAGACTCATCAAAGACAGCTAGCTACATATCTGACATATCTCCTTATCTCTCTGATCTGCTCTCTGCTCTGCTCTTCTCCCAGATTCCTGTCGGCTCACACTGGACCCAGACACAGCATACAGACACCTCTCTCTGTCTGAGGGGAACAGGAAGGTGACACGTGGACAAGCCCAGTCATATCCTGATCATCCAGAGAGATTCACTGGCCTGTGTCAGGTGCTGTGTAGAGAGGGTCTGTCTGGACGCTGTTACTGGGAGGTTAAGAGGAGTGGGGAGGTTGGTACAGCAGTCTCATATAAAGACATCAGCAGAGCAGAGACAGGTTATGACTGTCTATTAGGATTCAATAACAAGTCCTGGAGGTTAGAGTGCTCTAGTGATGGTTACAGTTTCAGACATAATAATGTTGTAACTAAAGTATCAGGCCCTCAGTCCTCCAGAGTAGGAGTGTACCTGGATCACAGGGCAGGTAGTCTGTCCTTCTACAGCGTCTCCTCTGACACCATGACCCTCCTCCACAGAGTCCAGACCACCTTCACTCAGCCCCTCTATCCTGGGTTTAGGTTGTATGCTAACCATGGTGACAGTGCTGAGCTGTGTGAGCTGGAGTAGAGGTCCTATAAGAGTGATGCTTTATCACAACCTGCTAACCTGAAGAAATATCTTTCTCTGTGATTTGGTCTTTAGGGGTTTAATCATAATAATAATACTAATAATAACATTAGAGGTTGAATGATTTCCCTCTTCTATGAATCTCAGAGGATTGACTCTCAGATTGAGCTCTCTCTGTAAAGTCTACAATGTGAGGTTATCGATGATGTCACTAATCTATGATGTGGGATATTCTGTGTGTTTGATTTGGCAGAGTCATGGTGTTGTACCTTTATCATTATGTCTGTATTTGATGTTATTGTAGAAGTTTCTTTCACTACCAATAGAAATGCTGCATGATAACATGTTCTCCTGCTGGTGTCCTACGTGTATTCTTATTGATTATGACCTATTGATCTATTCCCTCTCTAATATGAACTACTCTCCTCATCGTCATCAAAGTTGACCAGTTGTTCTGTTCAGTTGTACAGAACTATGTTGGTCCAGTGTTTCTGGTCTATTGAAGCCCAGTAGAACAGCCAGCTACTGGATATGTCAGATTAAAAATGAACCTGAATGATCTGTATGTGTCATCAATGAACATTAAAGAAATCCTCCCATTGAGAAATGTGGCAGTGTTCTTCCTTTTAGTTTGCACGGTTGTTTAAACACAGGTGCAGTTTTTCCATATAACACACAGGGAGGTTGCCAGCACTACTTGAGTGAAAGCTAGTCCCCATTGACTTCAGTAAAGAACAACCAAAGTCAATGGGAACTAGCTTTCTCTCTAATAGTCTGCCTGTTTGTTATATATGACAGCCGCTGGTGATTTGGTCCTCTTCTCTGCAAATCCTGAATTGCGCTAGAATTTGTTGGTTTTTTCTCCATATTACGGAAGTTGAAGTGAAGAACACACTTAATATAACAAGCAACTGTTTTAAGATCACTAAATAGTACATTTTTGTCATCAAAGTCCATGTCCTGTGAGAAGTGTGAACAGCTCTGAATGAAATTGCATTACACACCACATTATACTTTCAGCTCCCATTAGTAATGGCATACTTATTATGGATTTAGTAGGCAGTATGCAGTATATAGGCTACTCCTTGAGTATGTAGTATGCAGTATGCTAGTATGCCATTTTGAACACAGACTATCACTAGTAGCCACAAGGTGGCACCGACTACATATAAAACATTAAATAAATACACATGTGTTCTTCTAATTTTAATTAATTAATTAATTTTCTTCTCTCACGACAATGGCCCCTGGCCTGAGCTAGATTACTCTTCCTGCTACGACTGGTGGATTGATGATTCACTTGCTTAGTCAAATGTATCGATTGTAAGTCGCTTTGGAATAAGGCGTCTTCCAAATGCCAAAAATGTCAATGTAAATGTATATTGAGTTCCTCCTGGTGTTGATGGTGCATGGGCTGCAGACAGTGCAGGTTATTTGAGAACATCTGCTCTGGGAAATACGTGGGGAATAATGTTGCTTTGATTGATTGATTGAAAACTTTATTAGAAGATTTGCAGAAGTAGGTACATGAAAGTACATGCTGAGAGTTTGGCACATCGACGCAAATCTATCATGCAGTGTCATGGCATAAATACATGTAAGTCAGATGCATGTGGCATCTATCTAACTTCAACAGATAAACAGCTCATTGACGGCACGCCGGTTACATGACAGGACAAGCACCAGGAAAGGTTAAATCGCGCAAACCCATTTTTGGTAGGCACGCCCACAATCATTTGTAAACGAATCATCTTCCGGTGTATTCATCGAGTAGCCAATCACACACAGCCTGGCGTAAATATTAGACAATTTAACCACACCCATTACCTGCCAGGAAAAAAAACTACCAATCGGTACACAGCAAAATATGTTTCAGCCAATCAGACTTTGTCTTGTTTTAATGCAGACGAACAGTAACCATCCGCCTGGAGGGCAACATCAGTTTGGTTCGAGCTGTTCACTCGGGCAGCCAGTAGATCCACTCACTCCAGCTGTTTGTTCTGATCCGAAACACGATCCGTCGTGTGACATTTATTGACATTCGTATTTTGTGTTTTTATTTATTGACTTTTTTTTAGCCCGAGAAGGTCGTAACCCAGACAGGAGGCAGCTGTAAGGGAACTAAGATGTCTGTGAACCGAGCGGTGTGCAGGGAAGCAAGTCACGCCGGCAGCTGGTACACCGCCTCAGGTAGAGTTACTGTCACCACCGGGGGACTCAACTAAACACATGAACCCAGAGGTGTTAAACTAAACACATGTAACCCAGAGAGAGGTGTTAACACATCTGCTGTCCTCTGGTCTCCAGGCTGACTAACACTGGGACTGTCATAGGATGCACGGGCTTGTCAGGAGAAGACAAAGGCCAGAGCCCTAAAATGGCACCAAGTTGTGTTGGTAAACAACATCTAGGTAGATTACTTCCGAGGAGATTAAACTAATAACTATATCATGACTAATGTGGCTAATGTGGCTAACATTCTGTGCTCACCGGCCTTTATGATCAAAGTAGTTTGTTTGAGCTCGCAAGGAAATGTAGGATGTCACTTTTTTTTGTCGGAAAACGGGCCGGTTTAATTGTTGGAAATATGTGGCATGGAAACGTCCCGGGGTCAGTCTAATTGCTGGAAATGTCTAGAATGGAAACGTCCCGGGACCAGTGTAATTGCTGGAAATATGTGGAATGGAAACGTCCCGGGGTCAGTGTAATTTCTAGAAATATGTGGAATGGAAACGTCCCGGGGTCAGTGTAATTGCTGGAAAGGTCTAGAATGGAAACGTCCCGGGCCAGTGTAATAGCTGGAAATCTGGAATGGAACGTCCCGGGGGTCAGTCTAATTGCTGGAAATATGTGGAATGGAACCGTCCCGGTCATGGAATGTTGTTACCTAAGCTAAACACGTCCTGCACGTTTAGTTGTTTTCCGGCACTTTTGTTCAGTAAAGGACATTTAGGAAAAAATATACTTGGTAACACTTGGGCACATGCGACCATGTCGTTATAAACGTGTTATGGCTACGTTTATCCGCCTGATCAGGGAGAAATGACATGTCATGAAAACGCTTACAATGTTTTTAATTATTTCCTTGGCTAGGGAACCCCACTGTCTACACGCTAAGCTAAACTAAAAACAATAGTAGCCAGTTTGGGTTGTGTAACTTTCTCTGCTACCACAGTTTTCCCACTGTAATTGTTGTCAGGCTGTTTGGCTGTTTTGACCAGTTTGTGCCTGGGCCCCCTCTGCCCTGGCCCCCCTGCCCTGGCCCCCCCCCCCTCTGCCCTGCCCCCCCTCCCCTCTCTGCCCTGGGCCCCCCCCCCTCTGCCCTGGGCCCCCCCCCCTCTGCCCTGGCCCCCCTGCCCTGCCCCCCCCCCCCCCCCCCCCCCTCTGCTCTGGGCCCCCCCCTCTGCCCTGGGCCCCCCCCTTTGCCCTGGGCCCCCCCCGCCCTCCCCCCCCCCTCTGCCCTGGGCCCCCCCCTCTGCCCTGGCCCCCCCCCCCCCTCTGCCCTGCCCCCCCCCCTCTGCCCTGGCCCCCCCCCCTCTGCCCTGGCCCTCCCCCCCCCCTGCCCTGGGCCCCCCCCCCCCTCGGCCCTGGAACAAAGGCCTGGGCAGAGCAGCAACACTGAGGCTTCATATTGACCCTGGCTACCCCCCCTCCCCCTCTCACTACAGTCTGCTAGTTTATCCTCTTAAGCCCAACGTTCAACATAGTCACATCCCAAACATTTTGTACTCAAATTGGTTCTCTGAACATGTACGTATGTTCATCCGTTTGTCCGACTGTCACTGTGGTCACACAGCCACATATGTCATTTGAAAGTTGTGTCCCCCTTGTGGAGCCACCCCACACTAGGCCCTAGATCTCCTGAAGGCATCCATAAACCCCTTTCACACGTACAAGCCTCACTCGGTAAGAGGTATGTGTGTGAACTCGTTGTACAGGGAAATTCGCTCAGGTAATTACCCTGGTTAGGACCTAGAGACATACTGGTTGTTGGCTATTAGGCTATGCATCATGCCTTTATGCCTTTAACATCCTACATACTTGAGAATAAAGTAAGATGTTTCCACCCATATAAAGCCAATTTTGTTTAAGCGCCTTGTGTAAGTGTGTACGTCTAGTATATCTGTTGTGTAGTACTATCTGTTGTTGTCTGCGTTATACAGTGTTGTATGTATACATGTGTACTGTACAGTGGTGTGAATATGAATTTCCCCCTGAGGACAATAACTCTAATCTAATCTAAAGCTACTATCATGATAAGTGTGCTCTACATCAATAGGATGCCGTCGTTCATTATAGAGAGGGAAAGACATTTTAGTTTTCTTTATTCTCACATAGGTAACAGTGGTTAGCAGGATTTAGTATAGCCTAACTGTTACTGTATTTCCCATGATGATATGATATGACACATGATGGTTTGTATCTCCTTAGATATAAAAACATTTCCCTTCACATGTATAAGGGCAGGCTACACCCATGTGAGCACCAAACCAGCATGGTTTGAGTGAACCATTTTACACAGTCAGTGATCCAGCATTTAGTTGAGAAAGTCTGGGATATAAAGTCATGGGAGTTGTTATCATGTATTATAATAAGACCGGAAGTGATTGTTTGTTCTGCCTATGAAAATAAATACTTTTCCAAAGAGGAAATGGATATTAAAGCTTTTATTTTGTGTTTCTCCCTCCCCCTGTAGGATCCCAGCTGAATGCACAATTGGAAGGCTGGTTGTCTCAAGCACAAACTACATCCACACCTGCTAGAGCCATCATAGCCCCGTAAGCACTGGCTATCATGTTGTGTTCCTATCATCAAAAAAAAAAAAAATGCTGGTTGAGATCCTCTCTACCGGCATTTTTTTTTTTTTTAAATGGCGTTGCTTGTTCTCCGCTTCTGCGCCCGAAATCTAGGTGTAATTGCAGTATACAGAGTAGATTGTCCTACAAAGACACGACTTTAGTAAACGATTAGTAATCTAAAATGTATTAGACCCCTATACTCTCTTTTATTTATCTTTTGTTCCTTCTTATTATTACTACTCGTCTTTTCAGTTTGTAAAGCGTCTTTGAGTGTTTAGAAAAGCGCTATATAAATCCAATGTATTATTACTATTATTATTATTATTATTATTTAGGGATGCTCCGATCTGGATTTTTGGGGCCGATACCGATCACCGATTTTTTTCCTCAAGATCAACCGATACCGATACCGATTTTAAAAAAAATACATAACTGTAGGCCTACTGACTGGATAGCCTACATATTTTTTGCTTTTTAGACAAAAGTTTTGATCCATTAAGCACCAAGCAAACGCAGACCCATTTTTATGGTATAGTAAAGGTCTGGCCTATCACCCAGTTAGGGCCTGAAGCCCAAGTCAGTCGATATGGCTGTATAAAAGACATCATACACGTGGCCTTCATGGTTTACATACTGTTACGTCCTCCTATGTTTTCTGTTCAGTTATCTGTCTTCCCCAGAAAAAAAAATAATAATAAAAAAAAAAAAAAAAAAAAAAGATCGGTTTTTGCGATCGGCCATTTTTGCCGATCACCGATCGAGTCATTTGGAGTGAAATCGGCCGATTTAAATCGGTGGCCGATAAATCGGAGCATCCCTATTATTATTATTATTATTATTATTCCCTTTTCCTTATATTTTGTTACCATGTCATTCTGTATTAATGGACTTGTCTGTGTGTTTTCAGACATGCAGGATATACCTATTGTGGCGCTTGTGCAGCACATGCCTACAAACAAGTTGACCCTTCAGTTACGTGAGTCATTTACCTTTTTTATAAGGGACAGTTCAGGGAATTTTCTAATATACTGTCATTAAAAATTGTACGGTTTGAATTGGTTGAAATGTTTTGTTTATTTTTTTATATTTTCCCTCATCAAATCTTAGATCTGCCTGCCCTGAAGGAACATTCCCTAGCTCACATAATAGTTATCAGTTATCTGTTCTGATGAGCAATGTGAGTGAGATAAAGTCCCCTTGTCCCACAGTCGCAGGGTGTTCATCCTTGGACCCTCGCACCATGTGCCCCTCTCCCGTTGTGCCCTCTCACCTGCAGAGGTCTATAGAACACCGCTATACGACCTGAGGATCGACCAGAAGGGTACTCATTTGTTCTGCTTCTATAATGCTGGACACAACAAGGATGCACAAATATATATTTGTTCTTGAGCATAACCACTAATGACTTGGACAATGAAAAATTCAATTTCTGACCCAAAATGAAGGCATTCTCCCTGATTTAGGTTTAAGGATGCCTAGCACTTATCAAGATTCTCACTCAAACAGTGACTGTCTGGAATAATGATTTGGTAGCTCAGGAAGTAATCTATGCAAATTCAAACCGAACCTCAACTCTCTTGCAGTTTATGCTGACCTCTGGAAAACTGGAATGTTTGAACGGATGAGTCTGCAGACAGACGAAGAAGAGCACAGTATTGAAATGCACTTGCCTTACACTGCTAAAGCCATGGAGAGGTAAGACAGCCATTAGAGCTACCGTTGCTAACACTATATAGAGTGATAGAGAGTACAAGACTTAAAAGGGCATGGAAAGTTAATGAGCCCAGTGTGTTGTTTATGAACATTTTCATCATCGGTCTAAAAAACGTAAACTGATTATTCTTCTGATCACATTGGTGGCACATGGTATGTCTAACTTCCCTCTGTTCATGTGCCATCTTGGTGCAGCCAGACATGCATAATTAATATACCCTTCTGTTGGATTGGCAGGGGGTTGAGGCAGTTTTTTTTTTTACCTAAGAAAAGCATGGGCCTCAGGTGCTGTGTGTGTGTGTGTGTGTGTGTGTGTGTGTGTGTGTGTCACACACACACAATCCAATTGGTGTCAAATGTCAGGGTGTTTAGTCAAATGTCACAGGCTGTTGAACTAATGTGAAATTCACAAGCACAAGAGAGCAAGAGCACGGCAGTCTGGTCTTTCCCTCTGACCACCTCGACATGCAGGAGGACAGGCAGCCATTATTGACCCACCGCTCTGCCCTGTTTCTCATTACTACCCTTCGGCTGCCACAGCTACAAGGCCAGATTCACTTCATTTGTTTTCACTGATGGATGGCCTTTAATCAACGAAGCCAACATTAATGCTGACACTGTCCTGCATTTTTGCTTTGCCACCCCCCCTCATAAACAGAATGTGTTTTGACAGCAAGGTGACGGTTTCCCACGGGTCATTTCTTTTATTGCAGCCATAAAGATGAGTTCAGCATCGTCCCTGTGCTGGTGGGCGCCCTGAGCGAGTCTAAAGAGCAGGAGTACGGGAAACTGCTCAGCAAATACCTGGCCGACCCCTCCAACCTCTTCATCATCTCCTCAGACTTCTGCCATTGGGGTACTGAGCAGTCCTGAGGACAACATATTGTTAGCCTCATAGCATAATTGTCTAAGTCATATTTTGGCCAAATTTGAGATATCTGCCTAACTTTACTCTCCTAATACTTAGGGCTGGGTTCAAAAAATCGATTTCCCGATTCTGAATCGATCTTCATTGAATGAGCGATTATCGATTCATAAATCCCGAGATCGATCTTTCATGCATTTTCCTGCTTGCAGCTTCAACCCGCAACGAGATCTCGTGGCCAGATCTCACGCTACAAGAATTTATCATATCTCACGCAACGAGAGGTCTCAACACTGTAAAATCTAAAAACATGGCGATGGCAGGGACACTCAAGTCACCACCAGGCTTAAAGGCAGATGTCTGGGTGCATTTTGCATGTACAAATTATGGCGATAGAGATGAGCAGGACAAAAGCAAAGCCATATGCAAGCTGTGCGCAGTGGAGGTTACATTTTGTGGAACCACTTATTGTGGCATCACCCTGACGTGAAACATGGAAAAGCGGATCCGAAACAAGCCTCGCTGATAAAGACGTTTGGTTGCAAATTACAATCAAATTCTCTGCGTGCCCAACAAATTACCGAGACTGTAGCAAATGTTATTTGCAAGGATATACGCCCGTACAGCGTTGTCGAAAATGCTGGCTTTCGAAGCCTCGTCAGTGTACTAGAACCACGCTACGTGTTACCGACACGCAAACGCAGACAGCTGGACATCCAGAGCAATGGACTCGTACCTGACAATCACTTGCCACTTTATCAGCGAGGCTTGTTTCGGATCCGCTTTTCCATGTTTCACGTCAGGGTGATGCCTCAATAAGTGGTTCCGTAGATTTGTTATGTTTCCACAAACTTATTGTTACTACAGTATTTTAATAATCATTGATTTTCCAATTATGTTTATTCCTGAATAAAAGCAAGCAGTAATGAAGGGCTTTAGTTTCATGGACATTATGGTTTACAATGTGTTTTTTTGTTCCCCAAAATACCCTCATCTATTGCACTATTTTCGTTTGAGTTTTGCACATTTTTATTTTGTATATAACATATATATATATATATATTATGCAAATAAGCTATTTGAGACAGTCCTGAGGGATATGTGATGTCTTGTTTACCGATAGGCTATGTTTGTAGCCCCTTTATTTACACTGGCTGCAGTAAAGCACGTTAAAAAGCACTTTTTGTAGTGTCTGATTTAGCAAAATGTTGGTCAATGATGTTCATTTATGTTCCAATAAGAAGTACATTCATGAATGAATGAATGAATGGTCTTTATTGTCATTGATATAGTACAGGTACCAAACAATGAAATTTGCTAGGAGAAAAAAACCCTAAAAAACAAGAAGGGAAAGGAGCTGGTTTACATAAATAAAGGCTATGTACACTATCCACTAGAGTCAATTCTTAATGTAAACATTGATATGTTTAACAATGCTACATGTTATAGGGTTCCTTGAACCATTTATAGCATTAGTTCTGAGAATCTCTTCATATTCAAGGAAAATTGATATTGTAACTAAATCGAATCGGAATCGAATCGGGAGCTGTGAATCGGAATCGAATCGTTTTGGGAAATCAGTGGCGATACCCAGCCCTACTAATACTGCTGATTCACTGTGCATTACTGCCTATGCCATCAGCCTATCAAAATGCTTGTTACATTACAAAATCACTATCTGCCCAAGTCATCTCTTTGGCATTTTTGACACTACATACAAAGATGGCTCGGGTAACCACAAGTGAAGCATTACTTGGCTAACGATATATCATGTCCCTGAGATCAACATTTACTCTCTCTCTCTCTCTCTCTGTGTGTCCTTTGGAATAACTCCTTTAGGGCTGCAAATAATCTGACTGATCATCATTGCTAATTTCTCTTCTCCTCTCTGAAGGTCAACGATTCCGCTACACATACTATGACGAAGCCCAAGGGGAGATCTACAGATCTATCGAGCACCTTGATAAGATGGTAAATACATTCAGACAACAAGCTATTCATGTTTACCGTGCATAAGTTATTTGGAGGGTATGGCAGATAGTAAGGTATGCGACTTGTCACAAATGGTATCATCATCCAGCATGCCAGCCTGAATTTAAAAACGGCTTAGTACACTCTGGATTAGGATGTAACACCCTAAAGCAGGAGGATCTAACACAGTATCCCTTCTAAGTGTTTCTGCGGAGCCTGCGAAGAGTAGCAGCCACAGATGTGTTTCACCAGGAGACGTGCTCTCTGGACCCCTCTGCCCTTTTGTTTTGTTTTGACGTCATACATTTTGACGGGGGGGAATATTTCATATTTCAGTTTGACGCTGAAACTGTTTGTTCTACATATTTATTGTAATGAGATGACTCACTCATAAACTCACAACAGTTTAACAAGGGTTCCCAAAATTGACATCAATCATTTCCTGGTTACCCCGACAACTTGATTGCACGCTATGCCAACACATAATAATGGCGTCCAAGTGTATTCTAAAATCACCTAAAATATGCTCTGTTGGATGTATTCTCTGTTGGATATATTCTAATCACCTAAAATATGATTGGTTGGATATGAACCCCAAAACACTTGAACATAGGTTACAGGTGCAATGCATAGACAATGTTTGTCTTCATACTAAATAAAATGTTGGGGTCAGGGGACCCCAATTTGAAATCAGAGGATTACTCATGGGGTCCGTACTGCTGGTTTAACACCACTGGTGTATATCTAGAACTGTCAGATCTATCAGAATGGATTTGAAAAAAAAAATCACTTATGGTAATACTTTCTTTTTTCTCTAGGGTATGGGCATTATAGAACAGTTGGACCCTATGTCCTTCACCAACTACTTGAAGAAATACCACAACACCATCTGTGGACGCCATCCTATCGGAGTGCTCCTAAACGTGAGTATTATCACAGGGCTGGGCAGGGATTTCCGGCGCGGGGGAATTTTGAGAAAAAAAATAAAAAATAATCACATGCTATTTGTTTACATCGTAATTTAAAGACTCATCTTCAGCAAAGAGACAGTTCCGCCTACCAATGGAATCACATTGCTCAAGCCAACCAACGACTTCTAGCCAATCGGAGGCAGAGTAGTGGGGCGGGCCTTAAGAAGTTTGAATGAGTGTAATGTTAGCTTGTAGAGACGTTCGCTTTTAGCAGCCCGCTATCTCGCTAACTTTAGTAAGAGTCTATTAAAATGGAAGCCAAGTTTCTTAAACCTGGCGAAGACACAGCTATACTAGAACGAGGAGTAAGGAATAAATGGCGCTGGGCATGGATAGAGGAGAGTAGCAGGGTTTTTCCTGCATAGAGAACTATGAGGCGGCCGCCTCGGTCATATTTCTAGCCGCCTCCAGCTCTCGACAAAACTCTGACGGTCGTATTTTCTACAAGCGCTGCACTCTGTGGATTTATGTCATTTCTAACTGCAATTGCGGCACTGCGCCGACGTGGTGGCGGGGGCGCTGTTTCACAAATAAGTTAGCTTTCGTGTTTGCTAGCGAAATAGCTGATATTTGATGTTGACTGCTCAAGGAGAATACATATTTGAAAGTACAGAATGCCTGAGAGCCTTATATTGCATTATATTACATTATATTTTGAATGGTCATCTGGTGCCTGAATATTGTTTTTTCCTTTACATGTATAATGACATTTCCACCATAAATTGATGGAGAAAGGGCACAAATTGGTGCATATCAATTCACCAGAATGCAAGAACTTAAGTGTTTGATGCTCGTTTAAGGACCCCCAGACAGCCCTGCTTCATGGGTCCCCCCCGATGTCAAACACCACTGGTACCACCTCCGCCACATTTTGAGCCAGGAAAAACCCCGAGTAACCCTGACGGGAAGCCTTATGGGACGTGGTGCCAAGATACAATACAAGACATGTATATATTTTATTCTGTATTGTTATAGTGATAGTGGGTTAATAAGTGATGCAATCAGTTTGGCCTTTTAAAGACATCTAAATATATTATTTTATAATATATAAAACAGTATTAATGCATTTTAACATTGAGACATATATTTTGTATTGAGTATAAAACAGTATTAATGCATTTTAACATTGAGACATGTATTTTGTATTGACTATAAAATAGTATTAATGCATTTAAACATTGATACAAGAAGCTGTCTTCTGTACCCGCTCTCCCAATATCTCAAACTGTGACCCCCCTCCCCAAGAAAAAGTTTCAGGCACAGGATTTTTCCCCACTTTAAGCCCTGTTATCAGCACACATATAGAAGATAAGAATATTGCGAGAATAATACTGTGTAGGTCAACTTGTGAAACAAGAAAAGCATGACGAAACATGCTTTTTGGCACCAGCCTCTGCTATGGCCATATGGTATCGATGGCTTCAAAAATCTCTGCAATGTACGCCCGATTGTCCTCAGAACTATGTGTGTGTTTGTGAATGTTCAATTGAGTGGTTCTGTGTATGTTTCGCAGGCTGTGTCTGAGCTGAGGAAGAATGGGATAGAAATGAACTTCTCTTTCCTGAACTATGCCCAGTCGAGCCAGTGCAGGAACTGGCAGGACAGCTCTGTGAGTTACGCTGCTGGGGCGCTCGTCATTCATTGAGGTCAACTTCCCATGGGCCAATGCAGCTCTGCCCCACCCCACCTGGCCCTGACCCCTGACCTTCTATCGCCATAACCTGACCTGGACACTCCTCCCCCTAACTACGCCCCCTCTCTACAGGAAGGATCCACTCACAGCCAGTATATACAATGCTTTAGAAACGAGTCCTCTTCCTCTTTATTCCTCCCCTGCCTCTCCCCACCTTCTTCTCAGTTCTGGGAGCTTTTGGTTGAAACTTGCTTGAAGTGCAGTTGCTGTTTTTGAGATTGTTGGTTGGGGGGGAAGGAAGGGGGTGTTTAGTTCTTTTGGCTTGGAGCTGTGGTGGAGGGGAATATCGTATGTGGGGTCTTTCAGGGTCTGCAATTGTTCTTTCGATCCCATTTTCCTGAGGGGGGAATTTAAAAATGAATAAAGTTTAGAGTCCTGGCAAAAGCATTAATCTTTACATTGCACTCTTTGAGATCTGTGATTGTGCAATCTTCCACAGAAAACAAGTAATAATAAAACTGCAGATGTAAATGGAAAATAAATTGCGAATATTTGATTTAATCAGACATGGATGAAAATGAGTGTTTTGACTGACGCTATTAAGCTACAGTATGTTCTAGTAAAACCCTGAGAGTAGCATCATACTGTAGGTAGCTACTACCGCTGTTCAACATATGCCTACTGTTGTAGTTGTTAACAAAGGGCTGCACACAACCAAGTTCACTAACCCTCTGCTGTACAATACCAAAAACCTCTTTATTAGTATTCTCATATAAGTCTATTAAATTTGTATCTTTTCCTTTGATTTATCTTTTTGTTCCCTTTATTTATCCTTAATTTTATGGTTTTGTAGGTAAACATGTATTTACAGGCAGTGTGGTGGTACATTTCAACAAATGTAGAGTTGTCATATACAGTATGCTCCAAAGCCATTTAGTTTGTCTTATGGTTCAGTGAGTGTAACACTGATTCCATTGTAGTACTAGCAGCAATTAATTGTTGAAGTGGTTTAACTCATGTTACGAGTGCCAGAGTGGGCAATCAGGACCATATTCAGTTGTGCTGAACTTTCAGAAGTTTTGATGTTTAAAGCTAAATTTTAATTTTAATTCATTTATTTTCATTTCTCATCAGCCCACCACTGATATGGTCCCAAAATATAATTACTTTGTGCACACAAACCACATAGATATCCTAGTTGTGATCTCAGAATAACTTAAGTCTCATAGTGATGCATATTATGTCAAAATGCATTGTCATGAAACTATTTTAGGAAGAAAATCTGAGTTTGCTATCAGGATATCTGAGGCACTGTTGTGCTGATGAGAAATATATAGTCAAAAATAAAAGTAACGAGTAAAATTCCACTTTAACCTGAGGTATGTGTCTTGCAGCACATAACCACAACTGTTATTTGCTTGCCAACTAGCTCAATATTTTTCAGATAATAACTGCAGCCCCTCTCACCTCCCTCCCTCTACTCATGCTGGTGACACCAGCTGCTGGGTTTGAACACAACACCATGAGAAATACCACCACCATTATATAACCAAAATGGGCACAAAAATGATATTTTTATCCGTTGTCACACCGACGTGTGAGGTCAAGTCAAAGGAAAGTAGGAAAGCAGGACACACTGTGCTATCGTGCCTTGGATCACTGTTGCACATTAACATTTAGACATGCAGTATGTTTTGCTTTTGTTTTGATTCTCATTTAGAATGTTTACCTTGTTTAAGTTTTACTATTTTTTAAGTTTAAGTTTTCCATATGTAAGTTTGCTTACCTTAGTGTCCAACAATGTCTCCAATATAGCCACTACTGTAGTAGTTTTTGACCTGTTCTGATCTGTTGGTCTCCCATATCTGAAAAGGTTCCAACTGTTCTCCTTACTTCAGCAGGGGAGTGGTGTATTCCACCTCGTTCTGAGACTATCCCTATTCAGGGGGATTTGTACTTTATGTTTCTTATATTTAACTGTTGGAATTGTTTTTGTATTACTATTTCTTTTGTTGCATAGAGAATGAAAAGTTCATGCTCTGAGTCACACACTTCCTTAGAACAATATATAGTGCTTAACTGCTCCCAACAGGAGTTTTCTAATCTCAGGTTCCACTGATTTAAGCATCACAAAATGCTCCAGATGAGATGTAGGATTTATGTTACAAAAAAAAGAGTAAAATTGACTGAAAAGCACGTGTCATCTGGCGTCTTTTTCTTCTTCTGAGTCCATTGATGAATAATCTCCTGTCATGTGAATTGTCTTTTATTTTGTGAATTGGGGCGGCTGTGGCGCAGGAGGTAGAGTCGCCGTCTAATGATCGCAAGGTTGGCAGATCGGCATTTCGAGCCCCGACTCGCCAAGTGTCCTTGGGCAAGACACTGAACCTCAAATTGCTCCCAATGAGCCGGCGCCTTGCATGGTAGCTTATAATTGTATAATTTATAATTTTGCCATTTAGCAGACGCTTTTATCCAAAGCGACTTACAATTACGAATTACAGGGACATTCCCCCTGGAGTAACTGAGGGCTAAGTGCCTTACCCAAGGGCACACTAGTAGTGGTGTGGCTTCAGGCGGGATTTGAACTCACAACCTTCCGATCCCAAGTCCAACTCACTATCCACTAGACCACCACTACCCAGCTTGCTGCCATTGGTGTGTGAATGGGTGAATGAGAGGCCATTGTAAAGCGCTTTGGAATAAGGTGCTATATAAGTCAGTCCATTTACCATTTACCATTTTATTGTTGGTTGTATCATATTTATATCAGTGTTTTGCCACTAGAGGGAGCATGGTGGTTGAGCTGGGATTACTGTCTTACATTTCAAAGCATCCAGGTGACTTGTAACATGAAGCTTTAAATATGGTATCTAGGGTCTGTTTTTATATAATCTTGAATAACATTCTATAGATATGTATTTAGATTGATCTGGGCTCTATTTGTAAACATACCATTTCATAGTTCATGACCTCAAACTTAGGGAGTGATGTTACACTGACATGAAGGTTGTCTTGGTGAAGGGAGTGTTTTGCTTCAGATGAGCGAGCATGTTTCAGTTCACTCACTGTAGCTGAGAGGGACCCTGGAACCCTTGTAGCTCAGCTGGAAACACGGCGGCTCTAGGCTGGCCAACAATGTGCAAAGTAAACATTCTCCATACTTTTTGCTCTGTGGCTACTGCACTGTTTTTGCAGCCTGGCTGGAGATAAACTGGCAGATAAGGGTCATTGGTTTTAGGCAATTGGTGAGAGGTTCAGGCCTCTGGCCTAGAATAATTCTGTAAATGTTTTGGGAGGAAAATTCCAACCAAATCAGGTAGTGATTATCATTATTATTTTTTATTTATTTATTTTTAAATAATTTTTTACTTTTATGAATGAATAGATACTGTAGCAAATAGATAGGTAGTGAGGTGTCCTAAACCAATTTGGAGATTTTTGGAACATGATAGATCTTTTTCACACCACATTTGTATACTGTATGTATGTCATACGACTCATACCCAACTGTATGAGAAAGCTATGGCTCAATGAAAACTTACTACCATACTGTGGATTGTCAATTCAGACCCTTCAAATCATTTCCCTTTCTGTTTGCACAGTGGGTGAGTCAGTTCAACAGGATTTGCATTCATGCAGGATTAGGTGTAATCTTACCCGGCAGCGGCATTCTTGTTTGGGACTCTGCGCTTTATCGATGCAGGTGTTTCATTCTTCAAGATTGTGTCTGGCTCAAAGAAGATTGCAGCCACTCCCTAATACTGTATGTGACCTGGCTGAATATTTTTTTATATCAACATCACAACAACTGACTTATCTTGGATACTGTATTTGTCTTGGTGGGAAAATAACTGCATGCTGGTTTTAGCTTTTTGTTTAATATTCAGTAGTTGGGAAAAGGTTTAGGAAAACAAGTTTGTGGTGAGAGGAAATGTTGTGCCATGCGGTGGGGCCACCCAAATGCAGACAGCTGGAGGGAGTTCCTCGGCCTAACAGTTTATGGTTTTGGTACGGCACAGGATGTCAGATGAGGCAGCCTGTTTGGTGGAGGGTCTGGTGCTTTTGGTAAACTGTTGGATATGGCGAAGTCGGTTAAAGGGATAGTTAACTCCTAAAATCTAATTTCTGTGATAAAACAGTATCTTCACTACCTTCACTCACTACACTTTTATGTCCATATCCTGGTTATTTAGTAACTTGCAACTTTCTTTATGTATTGGAAGTGGATGGAGTCCAATTTAGCTTGTATTATATTGTATTAATGCTGAATTTAAAAGATAAAAACAGACATAAAGAAACATGCTTTTAAAATTCATCCTCCAATAGAAATACATTTCCACCACATTTCTTCTTTGTTTTGTTTGCATGGTAGGTTAGTTAATGTTTCAAGAAGGCTCTACCTTCATAACTTATTCATAGCTTAACTTTGATCAGTGGATCAGAAAAGAATATGGCAGCAAGGAATGCATGTAGCAAGAAGTACATGTACCAAAACAGACATTAGAATGGGATGTTGTTGCTCAGTCTTGCATGAGGATTAAAAGGAAATGCAAAAACTATTTTTCACAATCAAAACAGGCTAAACTAGCATTACAAGCACTCACAATTCAGGACTAGGATAGGAGTATCGAGTAGCTACAGTAGCAGAAATGGGACAAAGTCACAATTTTGTGAGACTCAAGTCTTGGTCAGTACTAATTAATAATGTTCAAGTCCAAAGTCACAGCTGTACGGTCAAGTCAAGTCTAGTCTATGTGCCCCTGTTATCTGTTGCTTGTTGTTTCTGTGTTTTCCGTTTCTCCCACATTATTGTCAGCGTCTTTGAGCCTCGGAAAAGCGCTATATACATTTAATGAATTATTATTATTATTATTATTATTATTATTAGTCAATCCACAAGCAGCTAAATATATTCGCGTTCATGTTGATTTGAGTGACAGTGTTTTTCTAAACCCCATTCAGCATCCAATGCTGAAGAATCCAGTGAAAGCAGAAGTTATATCACTACTGAAATAATGTTGAAATATCATCACTGTCGTCTGTCAAGTGAAGACACTAGTCACATCGCCCCAAGACCAAGAGGAGTATGCTGTTAGACCACCCCTACGTCTACACACTAGGGACCTCCATCATCCAGAGATGCTGAACGGTTGTGCTTGTCATCACTATATTTACTCTGTTATAGTATTTGCTCCAGTGAAGAGGTGTGTGACATTTCATTGAACAATGAAATCAGGTCATGTTTACAGATTTGGTCATAACATCTATTGGTCACCGTCATTAGTCACACCCATTCAGATGATCATTATGAAATTGCAGCCAAAGGTCAGTGTTGTGCTCCCTTCTGTTTTAATCCCAGCAACAGGGTGCCAATCATTAGGTTTACAGCCCACATCCAAGATGAGAAAGAACATTCTCGGCTTTCAAACTGCTGCCACTTGGCTAATTCACCTCTCTCTCTCTCTCTCTCTCTCTCTCTCTCTCTCTCTCTCTCTCTCTCTCTCTCTCTCTCTCTCTCTCTCTCTCTCTCTCTCTCTCTCTCTCTCTCTCTCTCTCTCTCTCTCTCTCTCTCTCTCTCTCTCTGTGTTGGGGAGGAGTCAGGAAAGCTGTTTCCTCTCTCTCCCCCTGCATTGATGCTAGAGGTAAGTCAAGGAAAGGACCGTGGCTGTGACCCTGACTCCCCCTGACACTAGGTGGGTAGCTCGATGCACTGCACAGGGAACCTGATCAGCTACCTCAGCTGGGGGATGATCCTGGGGGGAATGTGGCACTTTGTCCAACAAACCAGGTCCCAGGCATCGTATGGGCGCTACATTGACCTCTCCAGCCCTGCTAGGATGGTGCCGGCCAGGCTGGCCTGGTTCCTCCAGGAACTGCCTTCCTTCCTGGTCCCTCTGCTACTGCTGGTTCTCACCCCCCACACATCCTCCAGCATGGGAACACACCTGCTACTTGGGACCTTCTGCCTGCACTACTTCCAAAGGTAACAGCACATAAGAGAGCACAGAGAGAGCCTCACAGCGAGGGAGGTAGTATGGCATCTACATGTGTATGATGAGGATCAAAGACTGGGGCGGTAGGAATGCTGTACAAAGGTGTGCACATACTGACCGTTCATGTAACAATGGTACATTTTATGATAAAAGTGAGATTGATAACACATTATACACAGCATGGATATTGAGCATGTCAAAGTACATTGAGTGAGGATGAATGTAAATGAAAAGACTAAAAAGTAGCTTAACTTTGATCAAACTAAACTAAAAAGGATAATGTTTGAGACACAAAACATGTGTACAACTATACTTGTACGAAGATTTTATTGATTTACCCACCACTCAACAATTATCTGCGAATATTGATGATTGGGCCTATACAAAAAAAAAGAAGAATAGAAAATAATAATGATCAAACCATAATAATAATTATTTACCCTGAAGTTTAACAAAGTGTGGCATCAATCATGCATTTTTATGTTCATCTAATTGTGTTATTTAGAGAATGCCACTACGATGCATTGGATATTCAATATTTGGAGGAAATCCGATTTGAGAGCAAACTATAACGCCAATCCAATTATCAAATTGTCCTTTGCGGTTCCAACTATGTCGTAAAATCGAGAATAAATGTATTCATACCACTTGGCTTCTCTGAGCTGTTTCTTTAGTCAAAAAACACTAGGATTATTTTCATTTCTCCTTGGAGCCCAAACGATCTTCCCGTAAACGGGGATATCAGAACTGTTTTGCCATGCCTCTCCAACTGTTATTTCTGAACTTGGCGATGTGCGTAAACATTGAGTAAAACATCTCTCCTATCTGGAAATGGGACATGTTTGTGGATCGTGCGTGCAGACGATGTGTCGACAACTCAGCTTACTCATAAGGAGTCAGGACACCTAGCACACCAGACGCATATGAATAAAAGAAACGTGATAACTTGCTTTTATTCATATGCGTAAAAGTAGGACCAAATGTGCGTCACTCTCTTCGAATGTGCGTCATTCCTTTCGAGCAATTAGGAGTGTTGTTTCCTCCTCTGAGAGGCTTGATAACTGTTGGCCCAGGCTGTCAACAGATAGATTGAAACTTTGGGAAATTTGGGTGTGTAGAGAACACCCAAAAAATGTGGGTGTGTAGAAAATGTCTCCCTATTGTGACTGATAATCCCGCAGCCAAAGACATCATCAGGAATGCCCTGGGGTGACCTGGCAGCAGGAATAGCTATGGGGACACTTGACCTTAGACCGAACCTGTACTGTTTGCTACTGTATCTATAATACTGCCCTTTCTGTGCTCTGGAGTGTTATTTACGGGTCATTTTTTTATACGGTGCCTTTTCCGTCCCCAGTACTAAATCATGTTGTATTTTGTCTAAATTTGGACAAATACTAATTCCATTAGGTTTTTCATGTATAGTCAATTGTTATTTATTATGAATACAATGATATGGGCTTCTAAGTTGTTGTTTTCTACATTTTAAAAGCTTTGGTTAAAGATGTAAATTGGATTTTGCATGGGATGTGGGATGTCCCCAGTGTTGTTCATTCAACTTCAATCCAAAAAATAACTATTAAAAACATATACATTTCCAAATATGTTATTATTATTTCATTTTCCTGATCAATATCTATTGAAATCAAATATAGTTTTTATCATTTTTTTTTTATTTTGTACAAAAAATTAAGGTTTTGCTTACAATATTGCTTGTCCCTGCGATCACTGTCCACCCTGTTATGCTGTGTTAATGTCCCTTTTAAAAGAAAACCATATTTCTCAATCACATCACTCTCATGAGGTGACATCACATCAGTGGAGGGGATTTCAAATGTGGTAAGCTGTGTGATTTTCTACCTCTTTTACCATCTGATTTTGAGGTTTTTATCCAGTGAGTTTAATGTGGTTGACCATAACGTGTCCACCCTGTTATGCATAAATATTGAGGAGATCAATCAAATTGAATCATTTCAAAAAAGTATTTAGTGCAAATTAGATTCCTCATCAAGTATTCATGGTCATTCTAGGCATTATGCTAACACAGGCAGGCTAAAGGCTAACTTTAACTCAAAATGTCCACCCTGTTAGTGTCCACCCTGTTATGTGTCCACTCTGTTCTGGAGACACTCGCCCTATTCAACTACAGAGGGTATTCTAAATAAAATAAAATGTAGGTGCCTGAGCTCGACCACTATGTTTTTCAGCAAGCTAGATATGTCCTTTATATAATAGAACATTAAAATATAGATAAATCAACAATTTATTTTTCACAAGTTATGAAGTCCAAATGGCACCGTATAAAACAAATGACCCTTACCCAATTTTACTGTGCATTCAGACAAAATAGAACCAGCAGTCTTATGCATTTTTCTAATGGATATTATGTGGTGTTGGTTATCATACACCAGCATCTAATGTTTCCCTAATGTTATCTCCTGTGGTATTATGTCCCCTTGTTCCTCAATCATCTAGGACATTTGTGTACTCTCTGCTGACCCGCGGCGGACCCTTCCCTCTGGGTTTCACGGTGACAGCAGGCGTGTTCTGCTCTGGGAATGGTTTTCTACAGGCGCACTATCTGCTTCATTGTGCCAACTATGACGCAGCATGGGCCACTGATTGCCGTTTTGTGATAGGTGGGAACAACAGATGAGCCAAATCTGATCATCTCATTATCAATCAAGTTGTTTCTTTGATAAACTGTAAACAATGGTCGAAAAGAAGGAATGGAGGAGGCTGGATGAGAACTGTGTAGGGGCTGGTTCAAGGTAGGGTCTGAGGCCATGGAAGACCACAGAATGTTGGATGGGTGACTGTTTATGGGTTTTGTTTTACAGAAGCACACAAGGGAGGTTAAGGATAATGGCTAGCATAGTTGTGGTTTTCTGAGGGAGACACAAACGGGAAACAATGAATGTGTGACAAGCAGTGCCATTGACTATTATGTGTACACTTACTTTACACATCACACACAATAAATGGGAAAGGATGGGGCCTCCCTATGGGAACACCATTACACCAAACACCTTACTGACTTACCGAAAGGAAAATGTCTGATTATGAAGGGAAGGAGAATAGTGCCAAGTGAGGAGAAGTGTGTTGAGTCAGGAGAGGTGTGTGGCCAGTGGCGATTGGGGAGTTGAGTGGAATGGTGAGTCCATGATCCTTCACAACTAATAGTTTGAACATTACGAAAGCTCTAATTTTATAACGGTTATCAAATGTAATGATATTGGATTATGTTTTTGTCAGGTTTACTGTTATTCCTTCTTGGAATGGCCATCAATGTCCACAGCGACTATATTCTCCGCAACTTGAGAAAACCAGGAGAAGTTGTATACAAGATTCCAAAAGGTAACAATGTAGAGAGATTGGGACAACCCACAGCATTTCATTACTCCTGGTTATCTTACCTTTGAAGCCACACAATTAAATTAAGATTTGGTCATCTCATTCCATCACAGGAGGCCTTTTTGAATATGTGTCCGGTGCCAACTACTTTGGAGAGATTGTGGAATGGTTTGGCTATGCCATAACTACATGGTCCCTGCCGGGGTTCTCCTTTGCCTTGTACAGCCTGTGCTTCATTGGGCCAAGGGCACACCACCATCACAGGTGCATGAGAACATACTAATGATTTGAAGCATGATCAAGACAGCAGCATAATGCTAACTATGAGAAACTTTACTGACCAAGTGCCTATGATTAATTGTTTTCCTTTTTCCCCCATTGTCACAGGTACTACCTTGAGAAATTCAAAGACTACCCTAAGTCACGGAAAGCTCTCATTCCATTCATCTTTTGATAATAAAGGTTTTGCGTCCCATCGTCAGAATAGAGTCTCCAGAGAGGGCACTTTAATGAGATCGGAAATACACAAGCAGCTACACAAACGAATACACAATCAACTTCATGGGCACTTTTGAATGTTTTTTTCTGACAAAAACATGTATTTTTCTGCACTAGAAACATTTATTTTGATTCCCCCTCCTTACTCACACATAATTGCAGTCCAATCATCAATTTGGAACATAAAATACTTTGCTTACCACAACAGCTTATTTCCTGTTATAAGCCCTGTAAGCCCTGTAAGCCCTGTAACCAAGCGTGTCACCTTTCTCAATAAATACTGCAGTAGCTCTCTGGATTAATGAAATTAAAAACCAAATGATTGGGTGAAATTAGACGTGTGAGAATTTAAATTATCGGGAATAAAACAATGTTTTCCTAACAATGGTGACTTGCTGTCCTTTCTCAACCTGACAGGTTATGATTCCAATATCTTATTAAATGCTGCTAGCTAACTCTGAAATATGTCAGCAAAACATATCTGTAACACACACATGGTAACTGGAATACACGTTATTGGATGAGTTGGGCTCCATCTTCAAAAACAACTCACATTTCACATTTGATTCAACACTGTACAGTGAAGAGCAGCTACTCTCAATGGGGACCTTGACCTGGAAGTAATAGGCTGTTAGTCAGTGTATTTTCACAGCTGTCTGGGAGAGGCATCTGACTGATCAGCAGGCTTGTGTTTGGAAACAAACGTGGTCTTTATTTCCACAGGGGATTGATCCCTGCCAGCTACGAGAGCAAATATTATTGCAGTGACTATAATTAACATGTCGCAGAGCTTCGACCAATGTATTAATTAGGGAGGGGAATCTGTAGCCTCCTAGTGTAGCCTACTACAGTATCACTCCTCTAACTCTTGAACATTACGTTTCAATCCAGTCTTAATGTATATTATTTCCATATTCATAATACATCTTTTTCCATACAAACCTAATGTTAAAAGTCAAGCCTAGAGAGCAGAACACAATAAAGTATCTAAAGTTGAAGATGGATACCTCATTATTTAATTGGTTGACGGGTTGACAGTTAAGTTGCAGATGTATATATGTAACAAACAAACAAACAAACAAACAAACAAACAGACAAACCAGTCTAAACCAACAACATGATACTGTCCATTCTCTGTGACCTGACAGGTAAGTAATCGATGCTGCGGCGACATCTAGTGTCTGAAATGAGGTATTACACAGGGCACTGAGAAGAAACATTGCACTGTAGGCGCCAGGCTTTCTTTCTACAAAAAAAAAGAAAGAAAAAGGAGAGAAAAAAAAAGAAAATATATTAACATTCCAGTTTGTTTACACCCTGAACTGTGTATCTAATGCCCAGCACACGATTAGCAGTCTCCACAGCAACCTGCATAGCATTGAGCTTGGCTGTGAGAGTCCAGCACACGTGGCTGAAAGGGAGAGTTTCTGATCAGGGGGGAAGTAGGGATCTCTGGGTATTTGGTGTTGAGGGATGACCACTCCAGACCAGGTTTACTCTCCATCAGTCCACAGCCACAGGAGCCCAAATCATCACCCCACTGGGCTTGGGGGGCCTGCATCTACAGGGGACAGTCCACTGGTGCCCGTGGGTCAGATCGATGAGACAAGTCTCCATCAGTCACCAATCATGCTCCAGCACTTGCACGGCAGATTCCAGGGAGCAGCAGAATCCGTTCACACCAGTGGAGGCTCCTCCATCTACAGGGGACAGTCCACTGGTGCATTATGTTACAGTTTACCCAAAACATTCTAAATAAGAACAATGTTCCATTTGTTCATTTGCTTTTAATGAAGTGACTCTGCAAAATGACAATAATCAAACAAGTCCTGAGCAGGGCGAATGCAGGTGTACACATTAGAACAGTAGTCTATCCAATTCCGTTTCCGGTGCGTGCACCTAAATATATGACCGCAGTGCAATATTCCCTACATTCTAAGTCATTTTAGTCAATAGGCCTATTGGCAAAACTGTCGTAAATTGTTTTAAATATAATATACATATATTAAAATGTTTTATAGGCACTACGGGAGTAGTGGGGATATGCCGCCACAATGCCTCGACGTTTAATGACGCAATAATTGAATTCTAAAATACTATTCAGACAAGACAGCTTTGATTTCACTTTCAACTATTCAACCTAGAGATGGCAGCATGGAATCTCTCCGCTCTTGAGTGGGACATCTCCACCTGTCACCAAAAAGACCACCTCATTCATTCTCTTACCCTCAAAGTTGAGTCCCTCGAGAAAGAGGCCGAAGCTTCAGAGGAGAGAGACAGGAAATGGGTGGAGGAGAGTGAGATATGTGGAGGTGAGGGAGATGTTTAGGGACAAGGAGAAAGATAAGCACATCAACTATCTCCTTAAGGCCATGGAGAAAAAACTGAACAAAATGGCCAAAGCCAACATAGACCTCCAGAACCTCCGTGCCTCGCAGGAGAAGAACTGGAGAGAAGAGAGGGAGGAGATGGAGAGGCAGGCCAGAGAGGCAGAGCAGAGGAAGATGGAGGAGCGAAATCATATGACCACCCTCCAACAAAGCCTGGTGTCTCTTCAGAGCCAATTGGACAACATGTCCAAGTCCACCATGGAACTCCAGACCCTCCTATCTTCTCAGCAGGAGGAACAGAGAATGATCAATACAGAGAAGGACAGAGAGAATGTTACTCTCAGCGAGGCCCTCTACTCTACCCAACGAGAGGTGGTGACCTTGTTAGAAAACAGGGAGGAGCTGCTGCAGCTGCAGAAGATGAAGGACTGTGAGGATGAACAGAAGAGACAGGAGATGAGAGATCAGTTCGCCATGATGGAGATAGAGCTGGACAAAGCTGAGGAAAAGGTACTAGTACAGGCACTTCAATGGATCATTTATCTACATCACTTTATTGAAAACTGGGTCAAAAAAGAGATGATCATCGTGTTATGAAGCCTGAGGTTGTTGTTTTTATACCATATCTTGTTTCAGATCCATTCAAAGAGAGGATGCATGAGCTTTTTCAAGAGACGGGGGCCAGAACAAGACCAACATCCCGTATGAGAAGAAAGGGAACAACAGGAAAGAGAGAGGGGAAAGAAAAAGAAAGAGTCCTGAGTCCTATGGATGATTGCTATGCTTTGCTTTATTTTTGCAAACCCTCTTCACCCCCACTCCCCTTTCCAACCTTCCCCCCTCCCCCTCTTCGTCCCTGAGTGTGTATATTTCCTGAGCACACTTTAATTTTCCTTATAGCCTTAGTTGAGATAAATAAACCGTCTCCTAAACACCATGACTGAAGTAAATCATTGATTTGTATACTTTTTCCACTGCATGTGTTTATTATCCACCCACTCTCATTCAAGCTGAGAGTAATTCTGCACGCATGCATGTGCGTGTGTGTGTGTATGTGTGTGTGTGTTTATTTGTGTTTGTATGTGTGTTTGCATATACTGTAGGTAGATGTGTGTGTGTGTCTGAGAGTGTTTTGTGAGTGTGACCACACCTGCATGGAGACCCATCACCATGACACTGCTGTCAAGCAGCCTGGGCCTCAGACAGGCCAGTGAAGACCACGGTGGTCTCTGACTCTGTACCACGGACACCCCCCCGGAAACACAGATAGAGAGAGGTGTGTGTGTGTGTGTGTGTGTATGTGTGCCCACGCAAGCTTGTGCTTGTACAATGTGTATTTGTATGTGTGCCCACACAAGCTTTTGCTTGTACAATGTGTGTTTGTGTGTGTGTGTGTGTGTGTGTGCGCGCGCGTGTGTTTGTGTGTGTGTGCGTGCGTGCATGCATGCTCGCTTTAGACAGACTGTCTCATTGTCATGCTGGTGGTAGAACGAGAGAGAGAGAGAGAGAGAGAGAGAAAGAGAGAAAGAGAGAGAGTGATAGAAAGAGAGACAGAGTAGGGAATCGGGATGCTTTGAGGTATACACCTGAATGCATGTACCACTAAAAAACGGGCTGCCCTTTGTTTGTATGCAGTACAGAAAAGTTAAGCCTTTTTCAGGTGGTGATAAAGTTCAACATATTTTTCAAGTGCTGCTTTTATTAAGCATCTGTGAAATGTTAATATGTTATTGGAACTGCTGCATAATCTGTGGACAAGTCAGTGGCTTTGCAGATCATTAAATCACATATTGTCACAACCTGAATTTCCATTAATCTCTTAAGTAGCAAACTTTATCAATAATGCACGTGTAATTGTCCACACCTGATGAAAGAACCAAACAGGGCAGTAGTGTTGGATCAATTGACTGTCATTAACCAGACAAACATTCTCCTATTGCCTGGCCTCAGCTCAGAGTCAGTTCAAGCATAACTCTCTAAATCTCTCTCTCTCTCTCTCTCTCTCTCTCTCTCTCTCTCTCTCTCTCTCTCCCTCCCTCCTCTCTCTCTCTCTCTCTCTCTGTCTCTCTGTCTCTCTCTCTCTCTCTCTCCCTCTCTCTCTCTCTCTCTGTCTCTCTCTCTCTCTCCCTCTCTCTCTCTCTCTCTCTCTCTCTCTCCCTCTCTCTCTCTCTCTCTCTCTCTCTCTCTCCCCTCTCTCTCTGTCTGTCTCTCTCTCTCTCTCTGTCTCTCTCTCTCTCTCTCTCTCTCTCTCTCTCTCTCTTGCTCTCGCTCTCTCTCGCTCTCTCTCTCTCTCTCTCTCTTGCTCTCGCTCTCTCTCTCTCTCTCTCTCCCCTCTCTCTCTCTCTCTCCCCTCTCTCTCTGTCTGTCTCTCTCTCTCTCTCTCTGTCTCTCTCTCTCTCTCTCTCTCTCTCTCTCTCTCTCTCTCTCTCTCTTGCTCTCGCTCTCTCTCTCTCTCTCTCTCTCTCTCTCTCTCTCTCTCTCTCTCTCTTGCTCTCGCTCTCTCTCTCTCTCTCTCTCTCTCTCTCTCTCTCTCTCTCTCTCTCTCTATATATATATATATATATATATATATATATCTCTCTCTCTCTCTCTCTCGCTCTCTCTCTCTCTCTCTCTCAACTATCAAAGAAAGACAGGCATGTCTGCTGTAGTACCTTTATATGACCGTAAAACCTCGTTTAATTAGACAGAGATGACATCCACTTCCCCTCGCACTGACACAGCACCTGCGGTCTCCATACAGTAGAGTAAACACACCACAATGGTTCTTACCACCAGCACGAGCAGGCCACACCTAAACACTCAAATAGGTAGAGAGGCAGAGAGAGTGGCCACGCCTAAACACTCAAATAGGTAGAGAGGCTAGAGAGAGTGGCTGCTGTTGACAGAGAGAGAATGACTTCCACCTTTCTACTGTAGGTAGTAAACTGGGCTGTGGCTTAAACAAATCATTATACTAATAATGGTCTGACTTCCAGTTGAGAACCGGTTCCAAATTGTTTGACGCATCGGAATCCTATTAACAAGACAAGTACCTGAAAAAGCTTAATGTCAATAGCTACATTGTTCAGAGTTGTTTCATCCTGAAATCATTTGTAGAGAGGGAGGTGCAAGACAGGGAGAGAAAGTGGAAAAAAATAAATAATAATTAACCGGTTAGTCCGGCGGCAGAGGTCAGTACACACCACCACACAACACAGCATAAGAAAACACCAATGCACTTTATTATGTTTTGAATGACAGGTAATACTATGTGCAATATGACAACCCTCGTGCACATAAGGTTCAGAGATAGGAAATGTTAGGATATTTATAGCATAGCATAGAGTACAGCACAGTGTTTTATTTGTATAGTATAGTATAGTGGATAGTGTTTATAGCCTTTATTTATGTAAACCAGCTCTTTTCCCTCTTGTTTTTAGTATTTTTTTCCTAGCACCAGGGGAGCCCCCCCTCACAAATTTCGTTGTATGGTACCTGTACTGTATTAATGACAATAAAGACCATTCATTCATTCATTCATTCATTCAAAATTCAAGCAAAAGTCAACCTGAGGCAAGGCTTAGTAAGGGCATCCAGGTGCTTTTGTAAATCCAGAAGATGGCAGTAGTGAGAACGTTAAGGATTGCAAGCTGCCGTTTCAATCCAACAGAAGAAGAAGAAGGTGATTTTGTCATTCAGTGAGTGCGTTCGTACATTTGCTGTGGAAATCTGAGCAGCACTCATGATATGCCTCTTGTCCAATAAAATGACTCGGTCTCTTTATGACGTTCAACCCAGTGTGCGCTCCGGCGCTTTCAGAGCAAATCTACGAACGCAACCAGAGGCCGGATATGTGTGTCGTCGGAACGGCGCACTTCTCAAATCTGAAGCCATAACTGAACAAGTCAAATAAAGTTAGATGGAGTGAACCCATATCATTATTATTACGTGTGAACCTCACATGTTTGTCATCTAATGTCTCCTCGCAAGATTATCATGAAGGTAAGTGAAGTAATAATGTAAACAAAAAACTGTTTACAATCTGAATCTCTGCTAATAATGTAAATGTAATAATGTAAATGGACAGTAAACAAGAAGTTGTTCCCCATGAATGACGTAGCGCCCCTCCTGGTGTGAATGAGTGACAGTTATGACAGAAAACCTGGCACACACGTGACATGCATGTTGATCTTTAACCTGGCACACACATGCATGTTGTTCTTAAACCTGGCACACACATGCATGTTGTTCTTAAACCTGGCACACACATGCATGTTGTTTTTTAACCTGGCAGTGACCAGAGGCGGATTTAGGATTGTAGGAGATCCGGGGCTTAGCCCAGAGGGAGAATATAATGTGCGCGCGGAGCGCCGAATTTTTTTGCCTTCAACCTTCAACTTACCACCACCTTAAAGCGGACAAAAGGCTGTATTACAAAATAGACAGTAAACACACACACACACACACACACACACACACACACACACACACACACACACACACACACACGTCAGTCACCATCATTTATATTTGTATAGAATTACAGAATTGATGGGCTGAGGCTAGTTATGTTACAGTATGTATATCAGGGCAGACTCTGGGCTCACCACTTATATTGTATTGATTGTCTTGTCCTGTGTTATATGACGATATATTACATGTATTGTTGGCCTGTGTATAGTACTGTGAAATCAAATCCCCCCTGGGACATTAAACAAACTTAGTTAGTTAGCGTTACATCTTAGGATAGATTTGAGTCATGTTCTGTATACATACATACTACCATAAGGGCATACTTAATGTGGTTACTTCATGTTTACTAGCTGTAACATTAACGTTACATCATTCTTTTTCACTTGTTACTCAGTCAACCAGAGTGCAGATATCAAAGACTATCAGCCTGTTATTCACTTTATTTGTATAAGTATTATCCTTTGTTTGATTTCTTACCATGTACCGTAACAGTACCTTGCTATGTTTCATTTTCATTATAAACATAACGTTATGTTATGATAGCCAGCTAGCATTAGCAAACTGGAAAAGTAGTGTCAGTGAGTCAGTCACCTTTCTAATAAGATTCACAAACCTGAAACATCATCTATGTCATCACTGCTGGTGATGTCATTGTTGTCAGCTGCTGATACTGCTGCTGCAACAGTTCTTGGCGCTTGTTTTGTTGAAAAAAACTTTGGGATATCCATGCTTACAAAGTCAGGCACTGATTGAGATCACGTCTTCTTCAGGGCAGGGCAGACTACGCAGTACGCAGGCTAATGTCGCGCAGCTGCTGCCTCTCTGTTGGACTCCGGTACTGCACGTTACTCACGATATTTATTATTATTTTTTATTTTTTATTTTTTTAAAATTAAGTAAAACATTCGGGGCTTTTCAGAAAACATCCGGGGCTTGAGCCCAAGTAGCCACCCCCTAGCGCCGCCCCTGCCTGGCACACATCAGTGGAGGCTGGTGACTTCCAGAATTGAGGAGGCCAAATTTTTTTCCCCTTGCTCGCTTCACTCGCGATGGAATGTTCCCTGTTCTTCTTATCTGTCTTTGTTAAAAATTATTAATTTGTGTTTGGCGGTACTGAAGGGATTGGGACACTCTCGGGATGGTGGATGAAGCAGCTTTTATTGCCTGCACAATGGGTCATCAAATAAACAAAACAATTGGCATGAATCTCTGGTCCGCCTGCAGCAGCTATTGTCCCTTCTGCTCAGGCTCACAACATTCACCACAACATACTACATACAATCAATGACATGTCAAAAGCACTTAAACACTATGTCAATCAGACACACAACATACAATTCAGAACAATACTTCATCCATTTCTAATATTTATCCTGCAGAACAGCACTCATACGCGTGTGGCGGAAAAAGGTACTACACGGAGGCCAGGCCTCCTGTGCCCACCCATTTTCAGTGATTTGGCCAATCACACATTGCCATGAAAGAAATTGCATTACATTGACTTCTATGAGAAACCACTTTCCGACAGGAGGCCTGGCCTCCGTGTAGTACCTTTTTCCGCCACACGCGTGTATGAGTGCTGTTCTGCAGGATAAATATTAGAAATTGATGAAGTATTGTTCTGAATTGTATGTTGTGTGTCTGATAAAAAATATAATTATTGCTTTTTTAAATCTCTCTCTCTTCTCTCAAATTATTGGGGAGGCCAGGCCTCCTCCACCTCTATGGAGGAGCCTCCACTGGCACACATGCATGTTGTTGTTTAACCTGGCACACACATGCATGTTGATCTTTAACCTGACACACACATGCATGTTGATCTTTAACCTGGCACACATGCATGTTGATCTTTAACCTGGCACACATGCATGTTGTTCTTAAACCTGGCACACACATGCATGTTGTTCTTTAACCTGGCACACACATGCATGTTGATCTTTAACCTGGCACACACATGCATGTTGATCTTTAACCTGGCACACATGCATGTTGATCTTTAATCTGGCACACACATGCATGTTGTTCTTAAACCTGACAAACATGCATGTTGATCTTTAACCTGGCACACATGCATGTTGATCTTTAACCTGGCACACATGCATGTTGATCTTTAACCTGGCACTTATGCATGTTGATCTTTAACCTGACACACATGCATGTTGATCTTTAACCTGACACACATGCATGTTGATCTTTAACCTGGCACACATGCATGTTGATCTTTAACCTGGCACACACATGCATGTTGATCTTTAACCTGACACACATGCATGTTGTTCTTTAACCTGACACACATGCATGTTGTTCTTTAACCTGGCACACATGCATGTTGATCTTTAACCTGGCACACACATGCATGTTGATCTTTAACCTGGCACACATGCATGTTCTTCTTTAACCTGGCACACATGCATGTTGATCTTTAACCTGGCAAACATGCATGTTGTTCTTTTGGCACGTTTTGGTAGCGGCAAGTAGAACATGTCATGCTGAAATGCTTGCAACAACGTGTGCAGTTTACAGTCTCTGTTGTAACTACAAGCATGTGCTTTCTAGGGTACCAAGAGGTTGTCCAAAAATATTATTATTAAATAATATGATACATGCACTGCACTGCTAGTTTACATGCTGAGGGATGCAACCTCAGCAAATATGTTCAAGTCAAGACTAAAAACCCATCTTTTTAATATTGCCTTTAGATGACTAAATAATTAAATGATGATTATATAATGATTGGAGCACTTTGAGCTGCAACGTTTGCAGGAAAAGCGCTATACAAATAAAAGTTATTATTATTATTATTCATTATTATTATTATTATTATTATTATTATTACTACATACATGTCATGTATTACAGTAAACTATTACATATTTAAGTGCTCTCGTAGTTCATTATCGTGGATGTTATAGCATACATAATAATAATAATAATCATCATAATCATCATAATAAATCATATGCTACATACATGTATTACTGTAAACTATTGTATTGAAATTCTAAAATCGTTCTACTATGACACTTGGGGCCGGTTTCACAGACCAGGCTTAAGCCAAGTCCAAGACTAAATCACACTTTCAATGTAAAGTTTCCTAACCCTAACCCAAACCCATTGAAGATGCTTTTTAGTCTAGGATTAGATTTAGGCCTAAGCCTTGTCTGTGAAACCGGCCCTTGTTGTCTGTGTTTTACAGTGCTGTGTCTCCCTTACACACACAGAGGGCTTTTCTCTTGGTGTGATCACCTTCTGTGTCTCCTTCTGTGACCATTATGGCGCTTTTCCACTACAGGGCCGACCCGGGTCTTTAGCCTTTCTCCACTGCCAAAAGTACCCGTGCGTTCTTGTTCGGGATGGGTAGCGAAAGGTACCAAAGGTACTTTTTTGCCAGGCGGCGTGTGACGTGTGTCGCTGCTCACCGTTGATTGGTCAATGGAAATCGTCATCCCATGTTCATAGATTTCTTCGCTAACCGCCATCTTTAAATACCACAACAGATTTCGCTCTCGGAAAATGTCACTTACTGTTTCTGTAATAACTTATTAATAAAGATTAGAAAAATTATGCTAACCATCGTATTATCTTAGTTTAATGTCATTTCAATGCATCATAGAACTTTTATTTACAACAAGCATAATTTTTTTTTAGCTATTATGGCGATGTCCTGTGCCTATGCTGTTCCTCAGTCCAGCGGCAGTCAAATGCCGGTAGATTCGCGTCTTGCTCCCTTTAACACATGTCGGCGTTTCCCTGGTTGCGAGATCTAAACTATTAGAACTGAAAGCGGCAGGTAACAGGCACGTAACATCCATATGCTGTATATATAAATAAATATATTTGACTACCAGCAAGACACCGGAGCACTTGTATCTATAACAAACGCGGAGATTGTATGAGCCCCGCGTCAGTCAGCCTTTCCGTAGAAATACATCGCTCCGTTATATATCTAACGTTACATGTTTTAAGGCTGATCTGTGCATGATAGTGCTGCATTATGTTGATCTACAGTATTTATATCGATCTATTCTTGCCAATTCCTTATTACCAGTGGAAAGGGGGAAGGCTAAAACACTTTGAATGGAATAGATAGGACTTTCCGTTCAATGGAGGAAGCATGATACTCGCGAGTTCATCTCGCTTTTCCCCCCGTTGATGTATTAAAACAATCTAAGCAATCTAATCAGAGCAGTTGTTATTATGTAATATTATTGATGGATGTGCCATTTTTGATGGAGAGCAGTGAGCGGATGACTGGATGTGAGCATGTATTTGACTAATGCCGATAGATTCCGTCTTGCTTCGAAACCGGAGCTGCCTTTGCAGACAGGATTTTACAGCGTTCCTTCAAACTATCGTAATTCATGAACTATATGCCCAAATCTAAAAAATTCAAACAGTTTCTGAAAGCAGAGAAGTTGCACTTTTTGAACAGTTGAACTTTTTTAGGCTTATTACGGTAGTTCACCAACAAAAAAAAGCACAGTGCTCAACGTGTCAGGAGAAATAAAAATCGAATCGGGGCTTTAACACATGTCGGCATTTCCCTGGTTGTGAGATCTAAACTAGTCTACTAGAACTGAAAGCGGCAAGTAACAGGCACTTAATGTTACATGTTGTAAGGCTGATCTGTGCACGATAGTGCTGCATTTTGACATAATTCTTATTGCATTTTGAATGAATCTTATGACACGTAACTCCTCCTACAGTCCCGGGTCGTTCCTGTATAGTGGAAAACGTCTCGTACCCGGAACTTTTCAAAAGCATGCCGAGGCGAGCCGTGCCGTGCCGTGCCGTGCCGGTCAATGGAAAAGCGCCAAAAGAGAACCATTTGGACGCTACTATCTTACTAACTTTATTGATATATAAACGCCTTTACTTTACACATTTCGCCAACAGGCTAAAGCCCTATTGATGCATGGTGTATACTTGAGGAGTAGGAGCAATGAGAGGTGATCAGACTGTCCCAGGTGGGGGAGGGGGGATGACTCTGTAACCCTCTGCGATGTTTGTATACACATGGTCAAGAGTTTTGTCTCCTCTAGTGGAGAGGAGTAACACTTATTATACTTAGGCTACTCACTAGTCTGTTGCATCTCTGTTATATCTCTTGCCCTGCTCGTTTTTACAATGACGTCATATCCCAGAGTCTACCTTTAACCTGATCATCAAGTCCTGTATATTCTCTTCAGTCATACTGTCATCCTTATGGATTAGCCACTAGAGGGCGGTATGGACACATTTTTAGAGGAGTTGCCTTACAATAATGAAGCATTGTTGGAGGCATTGTTTATCTGGTTAGGTTTATGTCTGTTAATTATTTAGAAGGCCAAGTTATTAATTTGTGTTCAAATTAGCATTTTATGATACACTTCAGATGTTCAAACTATTGTTTAGGTACCGTGAGAACAAGGTTTAGCCTACATTCTTGGTTGTAAAGAAATGTGTCGTAAAGTTGTGTCTGTCAATGTGAAAACAGTTTGACTAACTGAGAGTCCAAGCACTGAATGCGCTGGAGCCTGAGTAATCTATCTGGTTAGCTTAGCTTAGAGTCTTTTGGTCTTGTCACGGCTATGTGACACATTTCTACTTTGCCTTTCCTTTTTTTTAAAGTGAAATAAAAAATAAGTTATAGGCCTAGGCTGTTCCATGGCTCACACAGTGTCTTTGAAATTAAAGCCACTACTTGCAAATCTCAAGTCTGACTGTCTCCCAGACAGGCTTTAGTTAATGGTTGAGAGATGCAGAGCTGCGGAATTTAATTCCTCAGAAGAACTAGTAGCGGCCATCCTCAGCCCAAAGCGCCTATCAGGAATAATGCGCATCAGATGTTTCTGTTAAGTGCAGAAAAAGCCATTGGTCTCCCCTTTTGTTGATGTTTCATTTATTAAAAGTTTTGGATAAGGGCTCAGGACGTGTGCGCTGATCTCTCACATCCTTCCATAATGCCGTGTGCGCCTCCTTGACCAGACATTGCATGCACTCTCTCTATCCATTTTATGCATGCCTGCATACATAGGTTTAGACCCCCCCCCCCTCCCCCCCCTCCCCTCTCGCTCCTTGTGTGGTAGAGTAAATACTGTGAGGTTCACTGAAGGGTCCCTCCCAGTGGGTACATAATGATACTGTTGGGTCACTCTGCCTGAGAAAAACCGGAGAGGCACTACCATACTCAACTGACTCAACCACAACCAAGTAGCTATTTTATATTGGAAAAACCAAACAATAACATTCTAGGCGGTTCTGTGTGGTTCCATTATGTACTCTGGGCTAGGGCTGGGTGATTATATAGACATGTCTGCATATTTCTGTTTACTTTTGGACTATAGACGATAAATATATATATTTCTCAATATGTCTTATTTGTTTCCTTATCGCCTGTATGAGGCTTAACATTCCAATACAACACATATTTTAAAAAAAAAAAAAATGGAAAAAGAAAAACGGTCAGAAGACAACAATAGTTTTTTGTGCAGAGAAGATCTGCACGATTTTTTTGTGCACAGATATGCTTCTGTTCCACGGTTTTCTCCCACGAACAGCAGTCTGCTGTGCTCCTTTGAAACATAATTTGTTGGGGTGGCACGTGGCCACATCCCCAGCACCCAAATACAAACAGAAGACGGTGAGAGGTCGGCTGTGCCAGACTGTGTCATCAGTGCATCCAGTTATTTATCAGACAGGCCCATGAGGGGTAAACTACGCAGATATGTTGACATAAGCAAAATGCTTGTAAATAATAGGCTAATAAAACATGCTAAAACTTCAAGCTCATGGTCATTGCGTGCACAGGTCTACATACGGTACATTGACTAGGCTATATTGTTAAAACAATCGGCCTATACCACGGCCTTACTCTGAACTCTTCTTTTGCATAAAAACCCCAGCATCCATGTTTTTAGCAGGTATGAATTACACTGGGTAAGAGTGAGTGTCTATCTGTTTTGTTTTAATTAACCAGAGTAGTGCAATGAGAGATTATAATCAAAGAGACTATAATCCCACAGTCACTTTTTATCCTCAGCTCTCTGTGTTCTGGTGGGCTGTGCAGCAGTGTTCTGGGACGCTAGCTCCTCAGAAGTATGAGGCTTCTCTCCCTGGCCTGCAGAACTGCAGGAGGTGCTGGTACTGTATGCTCCCTGCTTATATGGGCTTAGGCCTTAGTGACCTGCCCCTCCTCAGACCTCCCCAAAGGGCCTTCAGGCTTACACACCATTCATACGCTACTGTCTGCCAGGACATTACTCCTCCAGATCCCCCTGCAATCTGCCTTTTATTAAGCAGTATCCTACCAGTGACTGTGTTAAATATCTAATATAGGAGGAATGGCAGGGAGGCTGGAGCGCTTTGTTTTGAGTTTGAGTCAGTGTAATGTCCGGGGTTTGTGTGTGTGTGTTTACCGTTGTTTCCACTCTGCAGATGAGCTCATATCAGACCACACACAGGTTTCCTTATGTAAGGGTTGGACACTTCAGGAATATCTATTATAATATTTATGTATTCAGATTGATCGGTTGAATTTGGGCAATTAACAGACTTGTTGTTGCCAAACAAAAGCCCTTGATAGCAAAGTTGAACAAACTATATACAACTCTGTGTACATGGATTACTCACAATTCCAAACTGAATAAAACCCAAACACATTTTCTTAAGCTTCAGTGTTTGGTAACGGAATGAAGAATCTCCCTGTTTTTTTTTAAATGTAGGCCTAACTATATCTTCTCCATCATATGACACCGTGAGTTTGAAAATATCTCTTTTGGTTGTTGAGCTAAGTGGATTTACATCCGGTAACAGAATGACTAAATGGGTCCCTTACAGAAATGCATAATTTATGGGTTTGAATGTCATTCTGTACATAATGCTATATATATGTTACGGTACATGTGGGAAAACTCAGGGTTAGGGGTAGGTGCTAGGGTGCTAGGGTGCTAGGGTTAGGGTTAGGGATAGGGTTAGGGTTAGGGATAGGATTAGGGTTAGGGTTAGACATGCCAGCATGTACCAAGTCGACGTAGCACCTAACCCTAACCCTAGTTTTCCCACATGTACCGTATTCCCACATGTACCGTAACATATATATGAGCAATTACGTCTTTTTCCTCATGATAAAATTTTTTGTAGTAGGCCTAGGCTATATCATGTGCAGATACACAGAGACACCCAATCTGCTCCTAGTTGGCCTCAGGGATGGCTCTTTCCATAATAAAAACCTTCTTTATTGTCTACAACAGATGGGGAAGGATCCTAAGCAATCTGTCAGCATATGTGTCAGGGTGCAACATGCGTTCCCATTCTGGCTGTCATGGATCCAGTAGTGCGGTAGATCACGTTCACCTTCAATATATTCACCTGAATCATAATGTTGTCCATATTTTCACCTCACCTACAGTATGCTACATCTGGGGGTGGGGGGTGCGGGTCTGCTGACTAGAATAGAGAGTTGTCCCACTGTGGGGGGATGCTATCTGAGACCAACAATGCTGGGAACGAGGAATGAGGAAACTAAAGCCTAAAAGCGGTCTTGTCACACTCACAGATCTAAAGAGCTCCCCAGGGCTCCTAGCAGAGCTTGCTTGGGGGGGATCTGGTCCTCTGTGATTGGGGGAAAAGAAAAAAGGAGGAGAGAGAAAGAAAAGAAAAGAGAGGGAGAGAGATGCAAGTTTTATTGAGTGAGACCGCATCTGCTGCCCCCTCTCTCCCAACGTAAACACATGTGGCTGGTTAATGTTAGCCTCTGAGCTAAGTGCAGGCAAAAGGGTCTGGTTCTTATATGGCGCGATAGCAATGGCAAAGGGCAGGGGAGGTGGGGTATCCTCACTCCATATCCCCCTGGTCAGGTTTGATGTCTTTCCTGGTGCATTATCACTCTAAGCTCCCGGGGAGTGGTGTTTCTCAGACCTCTTCTGAGTCGAGCGTCGCGGGTGGTCCCGTTCCATCCGTGGCAGACTCGTCCAGGGGAGAGGAGAGGTTCACACGAGACGAGGAAATATATTCAATTTCTGTGGGTCGGGCAGCTTTTGCACTCATGTGTAAACCATAATCAGGCTGGGCTTGAGAGAGATGTAACAGCAACATAACCGGCCGCGGCGTTTTTGGCCTCTCAGTCCCATGTGACTTATTGTCATTGACATGATGACGTAGGACCTCAGGAATTCAGTCTGTAGCCCTCTGGTGCTATTCGCAGTACTCAGCATTATATAACCCAGAACTATCAATGCAAGGCTTACATGGGAGATGATAGACAGTTGGTGTGTTTTTTTTATAGCCTATTAAGTTGTGTGTGAATTGCTGAGTCTGGTTTGATTGAGTCTAACACTTGAAAACTTGTTTAGCATGCTTGATATTAGGGGCTACCACCTCTGTTTGCTGTGAAAGAAAAGTAAGAGTAGACAGAAATAAAAAAAAATATGTATATATATTTTTGGGCTGTCAATGTTAACGTGTTAACGGTTGCGGTTAATTTGGAAACTCTAACGTGGTAAAAAATATATAAATTAATCATATTACCAAGATATATACATATTAGAACTACAGCCATTAGACGGATGTCAGGTTATGATTCCATTACAGAACCTCCACTAGCAAACACAAATCAGGATGGCTGAGCGGTCAGAGGTGATTGCAGAGTGGTGGTCTAGTGGATAGTGAGTTGGACTTGTGATCGGAAGGTTGTGAGTTCAAATCCCGCCTGAAACCACACCACTACTAGTGTGCCCTTGAGTAAGGCACTTAGCCCTCAATTACTCCAGGGGGAATGTCCCTGTAATTCGTAATTGTAAGTCGCTTTGGATTAAAAGCGTCTGCTAAATGGCAAAATTAATTATCACCTCTGCAGGTGTGGGTTCAAATCCCACTTAAGACAGACTTTTTTTTATTTTCAGCAATATCAAATCGGGAGATTTCGGGAGAGCTCTGAATCAAAACATACACAAAACAGCTGATAGCAGACTTGTGCTAAAAACAACTTCGCTATGAACCTCTAACGGCACATCACAACATGCTAATAAAACATCAACATGCTAAAAACACATAACTACACATAATTAGATGTTCACACAGTCCATGCTTTTGAACACGTCCTAAAACGAAAGTTTGTTTACAAGCCAATGTAATCAAAGCCATGTAATCACTTACCCAGTAGCCTATCACAGACGATAGAGTGAATCCAATTCACAAATTATAAGTATTTAGTGATCCTAAAACTGTACTGGGCACTTCAAAACTTTCGTAACATGTAAACATGTAAACACTGTCTTCTTCAACAACATCTGCAGTAGCTACATAATACTAACTTGAATTTGCGCCGTCAAAGCACACAATGATTGACATCACTAAGAGCCAATGAAATTACTGGGGACAGTTATGACACTCACCATTGCATACTTTATGACAAGGTTGGCTGGCCCAAGGTTGGCTGGCCCTCTCTTTCTCTGAGGCATAGATACCACTGGAACTTGTTCGTTTTCAAGGCCATCTGTGGCAAGCTTCCTCCTTATATCGCATCTTTATTGGACTGGAGTCTTGGTACTTATGTGACCAGATCTAATAGTTGGCTTTCTTTTCGGGTTCCGTATGCGCGTTCAGACCTGGGTAAAACCGCCTTTTTTATTGATGCCCCTAATACATGGAACACTCTGCAGCAAACTCTCCGGTTGGAGGTCCTCCCCTCTGCCTCTACCTTTAAACTGCTCTTTGTGGACTTCAGCTCTGCCTTCAACACCATCCTTCCAGACAGGCTAGTGACCAAACTACTAGACCTGGGACTATCACACTCTATATGTGCATGGATCAAGGACTTCCTGTCCGACCGCCCCCAGAGGGTGCGGGTGGGCTCCCACACCTCCACAGCCCTCAGACTCAGCACTGGGTCCCCCCAGGGCTGCGTGCTAAGCCCCATCCTCTACAACCTCTACACCTACGACTTCACCCCCGTCCACCCCAGCAACTCCATCGTAAAGTTTGCAGACGACACCACCGTGGTGGGCTGCATCTCGGGGGGACGACGAGGCGGCGTACAGGGATGAGGTAGAGCAGCTGAGCAAGCTGTGCAAGGTTAACAACCTGCTGCTGAACAAGTCAAAGACCCAGGAAATCATTGTGGACTTCAGGAGGAAAAAATCTGAGATCCAGCCCCTGCTCATCGACGGAGAGAGCGTGGAGAGAGTCTCAACCCTCCGATTCCTGGGGGTGCACATACAGGATGACCTGTCCTGGAAGAACAACACAGTAGCCACCATCAAGAAGGCACAACAGCGGCTCTACTTCCTGAGAGTCCTCAGGAAGGAACACAACAAGCAGGAGATACTGGTGGCCTTCTACCGCGGCGCAGTGGAGAGCATCCTCACCTACGGCATCTGCAACTGGTTCTCCAGCTGCACAACCGCGGAGAGAAATGCGCTACAGAGAGTCGTGAGAACAGCCCAGAAGATCACCGGCGCCCCCCTCCCCTCTCTGGAAGAGCTGTACAACACACGCTGTCTCAGGAAAGCCTCCAAGATCTCCAGAGACCCAACCCACCCTGGGTACGAACACTTTGCCCGGCTGCCCTCGAAAAGGCGGTACAGGACCATGGGCGCCAAGGACAAACAGACTGAAGCACAGCTTCTACCCCAGGGCCATCCAGGCCCTGAACACAGCAAAGACCTAGGTTCTGGGCCCTGGACAGTCTGGACGGATTGATGGCAGCTGCTGGATTGAAAAAATCAGGTGTAGTGCTGAGGCACAAATGTGTACATTTCAAGCCTGCAAACTGCGACACTTTAAATGAATGTGCAATAACACTATGTGCAATATGACAACCCTAGTCTTACCTGTACAGTATAGTATAGTGGATAGTGTACATAGCCTTTATTTATGTAAACCAGCTCCTTTCCCTTCCTGTTTTTTTTCTTTTTTTCTTTCTTTCCTAGCACCAGGGGAGCCCCCCCTTCCAAATTTCGTTGTTTGGTACCTGTACTATAGCAATGACAATAAAGACCATTCATTCAAACTCTTGGTGCAAAAACTGTATTCTACCGATTGCAATTGTTTTTAGTTTTTTTCTTTCTTTTTTTTCTTTTTAATCCTGTCTTGCTCACTGTTTGTTTGCCCTTGCTCACTGTTCTATTGTACACTCGACGTCACTGTAAATGAGGGTGACCTCAGTGCCTATCGAGTTTTAAATAAATGTTTGAAATGAAATGAAATGAAATTGGGGAGGCACACGGGATGGCCAATCCGATCGCATTCCGATCGGTTCTTGAAACTTTCACAACATCTTTACTGATTGACAGCACTCAACACCCAATGGGAGTAGTTGGGGGGGCACACGGGAGGGCCAATCAGATCACAAGGGTGGCCGATGCCCCCCCGTGCCACCACGGTAGCTCCGCCCCTGCTCCGGAGATCCCCGGTTCGAGACCGGGCAGAAACAATGTTTTTGAGGTGGAGCAGTTCCTTATCTATCATAAGTAATTGCTCCACCTCAAAAGTGAAAGGGTTGGGATCAACCGACTAGAATTCAGGCGAAAACAAGCGGGTGCAGTGTATCTGTGCAGTCTGAGGTTTGGCAGTTAAGTGCAATTCTGACTGCATAGCTTGAGACTTTCTGACTGCATAGCTTGACTTTCCGCACAGCTTGAGACTTTCTTACTCAGCAAATGAAGAGATTCTAGTCGTATTCAGAAACCATCAAAACTCAAATGTTATAATAAAGTAAAAAAAAAAAAAACTCTGATTCCTCTAACCAGTTTGTCATGCATTTCTTTATTCCAACACCACACCTGTTTGTGTTTGATCTACCCCCCGAAAATACAAGTCAATACTAGTACTTGTGACTAATCATGATTAATCTGATTAATCACAGACTATTATTGTGATTCACTTGATGTAAAAATGTATAGTTTATCGATTGACAGCACTAATATATTTGAAAGAGATCGCTAAACATCAGTTAAACAGAGAAAGGAGGAAGGGTTAGGGAGGGAGTGGGGGGTCACGGTGGTTTGTTTGCTGTCAATCACAGACGCTTTGATTTCCTTTGTTGTCTGTGAGCCTAGTGCCCCTTAGCAACCTGTTGCTGTCCTCCCTCTTTGTGTTGCAGTGTGGGAACTTTGCTGTGCTGGTGGATCTCCACGTTCTGCCCCTGGGCGACACCAGCTGGTTCACTAAGGAGAATACAGAGGTACAGGGATGGGAAACTGTGTGTGTGTGTGTGTGTGTGTTCTTTGATGTTTTCATTGTTCACATAGATACAAACCCATCCCCACTCCACCCTCGCTGCTGGCTGTTGATCTCTCCACCTTGGCCATGTCTTTGTGACTGTCGTGGACTTGGTGTAATTGTGTATGTGTGTGTGTGTGTGTGTGTGTGTGTGTCCAGCTTTATTTTTAAAATGGCTGTTCTGCTGAAGCGTATTTCTCACCCGGGCCAGTGCACACCACTTTCTGCCACTGTAATCTTCTTGTCATTTTTCGTGTTCTAGCTCAGAGTTGGAATGTCGTAGGCTACTCTTACGCTGTTGCTCTGTGTGCTCTACAGGAAGTCACCACTCTGATCAGAGATGCTGTGGATCACAGGGTCAAGCAGTACGTAGAGTGCCTTCACAAGAGAGGCCAACCGAAGCAGAAGAGAGAGCTGACTCCTGCCAAACCTTTCTGTGTGGAAGGTATACTGTACATCATCATCCCTTGACCTGCATCCTTGATCCTTCCTCATACTGCAATACTGCATGTGATCACCGACGTCATAACCACAGTCATTGCATTTACACTGCTACTACTAAAGCCTCACATAGTCTGTTGCAAAGCCAAGATCGCAGTTGGTTTCTAAGCTTTGCCTAGAGTTGAAACTGCTCAAGTACAGACTTACAGTATCTTCACTATACACTATGCCATAGAGGCCAACAATTACTGTGTAGATTTGGATAATGTTAGCACTTGTAATGTGATTGCCTGAATACTGCTCTTTTTCTTTAACATTCAGTCAGCGCTTGTTTCCTCTCCCACCATCCCTCTACGGTAACCTCCCTGTACGTAATTGAGTGAAATGATTTATTTCGATGGCTGACTGAAACTTTTTTTTTTTTTCTTTCCTTGTGGCCCGAGCAACATGACTCTCCAAATGCAGGCAGGGTGGGAATATAGTTGCAAAACAATCTAGAATG
>NC_137674.1:4357793-4372793 GCF_963989245.1 Nansenia antarctica
GAGAAACCCTGGGCCAGGGGCCAAAACCAACTCTCTCTGCTGCTCTGCGCAGGACTTTATAAAAGTTTAAGCAACAGCTGATGTCTCCAGTCATGCCTTTCGGTGGGTTCCCAACTCTCTGTCCAGACATCCCAGTCGGACTTAAGTCCTGGGAACTGGCAAACTCAAATCACCAGGGAAGGGAATGAAAATGCCTCTGGAGCAGGACAAGTGTGTTCTACAAGAGTGTAATGGACTAAATCAAAGCTTTTAAAAACACACAAACCCATTCCTGTGCAGTGAAAGATGCTTGTTTCACGGTCCCCCTTTAACCCAGAAAAGGGCAGAGAAAACAAAACAGAGAGAACTATCTGCATTACTCTCTGTGCGGGCATCTGAAAAAAATGGTCATTAGACGACCGTGAGGCTGTTATTCAAATAGTAATTATTGGATTTGATTCCCAAATAAGAGAGACAGAAACTTATTGCAGACAGATAAGAATAGCATGAAGAGTATGGAAGGTAAAGACTGGTAAACAATTCCATTCCCTGTCTGTTTGTGTTACGTGCGCAGGGAACGCGGTATTCTAGCACGATCTGAACTTCTGCACTGGCGTTGCATTGTGCCCTCAAGTTCCTAGCTAATTATATTAAAGGAGTTGCCAGAACAGCTTGAGGTACTGATATTAAATGTTCCCTTACCCACCTTTGATGTCCCCCTCATCAAGCTCCGTATTCACAGATATTAGGCTACCTAACCGGGTTAGGAAACGTAATAAACAATTGTTATAAACCCTCGTGAGTCATCCATCTAAAGCTGTCGAACTGCCTCTTCCTAACATGGCACCCGCCGCCGTCACCATTTTGGACCCAGCCAGAGAGAGCGTTGATTTGAGACCGTCCTGGCTGTCGTTCCCAGCAGTGCTGTCACATAGGAATCCTCTATGAGTGCGGTAACACCCTAGAATCTGGGAGAGTTATAAATATTACTGCAGGAGCCAGTCTGGCAGGTCTTGCAAGATGCTCGACAGAAAATATCTCCTCTCCATTATCCTGGGAACATATTTATATGCAATTAAAGTATTAAATATCTTAGTGACGATTGTTGGGAGTTTTGGAGTTTTGTATCTTAAGGCCTTAACTTACATTCACTTCTCCCTGTTTTGATAACAGTTATTTTTCATGCTTTAATAGATATGTTATTGAATAGATGTGTTAGTTTTATTGCAAGCAAAATGTGCAAGAACTACTGTAGTGCTACAGTATGTGCAGACGCATGTTTGTTTGAAGTGAGTTTATACATCAATTATGATTTAGTTAGTTTACATGATTCATATAAATATGAGGACTGATGGCCAGTGAAACAGTAGATCTACAGTGAGAGAAGAAAGCAGAGGTGGATCCATTAATCATTAGCCAAGAGACTTAACTGTCTACCTGTGGCGGTTTTTCTAGCAAGCTGACACTGTAATTGCATGTCATTACAAAGAATTACAACACATCTCCTTTTTGAAGTTCATAAAAAGACACTGTAAGCTGGGGCTGGGATGACATCAGAGAGGGGAGGTGAGGCGTTCACACACACACAGGCCTCACTCACCACTCTGTCGGCCAGAACGGTTTCTCCTGGGAAATAAACTGATGTGTGAGTGCAATATCCGTACTGTAAATTACATTTGCATGTACTGTGCCGCTGTTTATTACCGTGGCCGGGCCAAGCCCAGTTGAACAGTGTCCTTCATATAGATGAGAGAATCCCCGTTGAGTCACAAGTGTGATTTAGTTTAGTTACTGGTCTTAATCTGTGTCAGGGAAACTTGTTCAAGTCATAGCCAAGAGGCTTAGGGTCTCTTTGTACTGAGTGTGTGTGTGTGTGTGTGTGTGTGTGTGTGTGTGTGTGTGTGTGAGAGTGTGTGAGTGTGAGTGTGAGTGTGAGTGTGTGTGTGTGAGTGTGAGTGTGAGTGTGAGTGTGAGTGTGAGTGTGAGTGTGAGTGTGAGTGTGAGTGTGAGTGTGAGTGTGAGTGTGTGAGTGTGTGTGTGTGTGTGTGAGTGTGAGTGTGTGTGTGTGAGTGAGTGTGTGTGTGTGTGAGTGTGTGAGTGTGTGAGTGTGTGAGTGAGTGTGTGAGTGTGTGTGTGTGTGTGTGCATGCGTGCGTGTGTGCGCGTGTTCAGTGCATGTGGTGAAGTCAAGCTGACTGTGCTTTTATGTTTTTTTTTATCAGCCTCAGGCAAGGCTCTCTAGGCAGGGAGTCGAGAAGATTCTCTGAGGCACATGGTGAGGGCTTGTCTGTTTCCCAGGACTGTTGTCTTGTTTACAAATCACAACTAGATAGCGTGTTAGCGTGTTAGCCAGGCCCCCTTTTTTTAGTCAACAAATTCTTCCCAGATTAGGCAACAGTGTCTCTGTCTCTGCCCAGCGCATCTTGCATTCCTCGGACAATGACAAACAGAGCCAAGGACTCATTTCCCTCCTCCCTCCAATCTGCTAAATTAAAACACAATTAACAGTTTCTAGCTCTCGCTGAATGACAGATCTCATGCACAGGCAAAGTGAATGAGCTCATCCTCCTCTGATGCTCAGGATGAATGCATGTTTACAATCCAGCACAGTTGGCCTGTTTAAGAATAGGAGATGCCCTTGACCTTTTAGCTCGGAGGGCCTTTGGCATGCAGAGCAGGGGACCATCTCCTGCTTAATGGGCAGACCATAGCTCATATGCATTGATCAATCAGATGTGCACCAACCAAGGATCTATTCTAAATTCTCTCAATTCGATGTTTATGACTACTGTACAAAGGTCAGTAATAATAATAATAATAATAACTTTATTTGTATAGCGCTTTTCATGCAAAAGTTGCAGCTCAAAGTGCTCCAATCATTATATAATCATAATTTAATTATTTTGTCATTTAAAGGCAATATTAAAAAGATGGGTTTTTAGTCTTGACTTGAACATAATTTGCTGAGGTTGCATCCCTAATGTAAACTGGCAGTGCATTCCACAATTTGGGTGCATAAAATGAGAATGCAGCCTCACCAAACCTCTTCTTTTGTACATGTGGTACACAGAGACAACCAGCGTCAGAAGACCTGAGAGCTCTATTGGGCTGATATGCAGGCAAAGGGCTGTCAAAGGTCACTGAGCTGTTGGGCACCGCTATTCAGGTCCAAGCTTGACTGAGAGGTGAACACACATAAAGCTGTACTAATATGCCATGACATTTTTAGGGTTAGGGAGTTTTATTCACTTGAATACTAGCTACACGTTAGGCTTCAGCAGATCAATCACCTCAGTTGTGGCGCCATGCGGGGATGGAGTCTATCAGGACTTTTTCATTGAAGAATGACTATTTTCCATTTGACTTCCTTTTCATTAACCACTTATCTCACTGCCTTGGTTTCCTTTTGCGTAAGTAAGGTATGGTTTTGAATACCAACGTTGACCGTCCTTTGTGATGGGAGCATTTTAATTAGATGTTATCAAGCCGGTGCTGTGTAAAGACAGAGCCGGAGTGCTCCATCCGTGACGTTCATCCTGGTAGTGTGTCAGAGATGAATTATTCGACGCAAACAAGTGAAATGTAAATTCCTGTCTGCCTCATAAATACATCACAGGTAAAAAAGCGAGAGGCATTCAGGCGTGTCTGTCTTAACCTGCTCCTTTCCTTTAACAGGGAGAAACCTCAGCCTCGTGGGCAACGTCGTGAGGCGGCATTTCAACCTCAGGTGTATCGTCAAGCCACGTTATGGAGGTAGGTGTTGAGAGAGGTTGTCTCCTTGGGTTCTATGTTACATGACGGATGAGAAAATAAATTGTTTTTTTGTCTGCCGACGTACGACAGTAACTATGGAAAGTCTGAGAAAATAAAATATGTCCAGAGGTTTGGTTTGCGTTCACATTATTCAAGCTAAACGTCCCTGGGATGTAGCCTGAGCAGGATATATTAGAGCTGATAGAGACTTATGTGTTTTAAATGATTCGTCATGTGAAATAACCTGATATTTAAAGCTGTCCACACATGCCGCAGAGACCGAGGCAATCGTCCGTAGAGCTGCCGTTCTATCTTTGGTACGATGGATGGGTCGTAAATATTTGTCGCTTGTTGTCGATGGCCTCGCTAACCTAGACCACAATTCCCACTGATTCATTTTGAATTAGTCTTTTTTAACTACCACGGGCCTCTGTTTTCTCTCCCCCCCCTGCCCCCAGAGTTGCGTGTTTTCCCTGAGCGTTATGTCGTGTGTGCGAGCCGTCCAGAGGATGCCTCAGCACTCCGTGGAAACCCGAGCCCGGCCGCAGTGAGTGCTGTTTATACTCCCCTATTTCCTCTTCCAGTCGCCTGGCAAAAAAATGAGCAGTGGCCTAGTGTGTTATTATAGGGATGCGCTGCCAAATTGTGCTCCCACTGTATATGCTGGCCTTGTTTACACAGTGTGGCCTCTGGACCTGCCGGGGCTGCTTCCGGTGGCCCAGACCCACTCACTCCCTCCCAGGGATGGGAAAGGAGAAGGGAAGAGACTGTCTGAGGCTTTGGGGTCACCCCCCCCCCCCCACACACACACACACACCCCCTCCATCCCCCCTAGAGCTGGGGTCAAGGGACCTGCCCCAAGCCTAGGCCTAAAATGGAACAAAGCCCCCGAGAGGGCTTCTGTTTCAGCTCCTACCCTCTCATGACTGTGTTTATTATCACTGGTATGGAAGCCATGACGTTAATAATCCCTACAGTATGAACATTTTTCGGATGGTGATTAATGCGTATTTTACTTGATATCGTTGCTACTGTGTGTCGGGAAGCAATGCTATGCTTATATTATGGATTCTGACAGGGGGGGAAGGCAGTTGAACTAAGCTCATGAGGCATTTATACAACAATGAGTGTTTATTATTCAATAATCAATGGCTATATATAATTATATTGAAAGTCCAAAAAAGTAAAACAAATTTGGACACAATCATTTATTGTTCCTTCTTGTATGGGCATTGGGCAATAATACTATTAGCACTAGTATGGCAGCCCTGACATTAATATTTTAATTTCTTTTTTGACACACAATCATTTACTGTTCCTTCTTGTATGGGCAATAGGATTCCAGTCGACCTGTAGCTCTCTGGGTAGCCTGACATCATTCATGGTATTCAGAGATACTGTGTGTGTTCCCCTCTCGCCCGTGTCGTGGTCTTACTGTAGACTTTAGGACGTTTTCGTGTCGTGTTACAGACAAGTATCTTCCGGGGAAGAGTGCTCATTTGAACCCATTCTGTTTCCCCCCAGAGGACCCTGGGAAATGTTGGAGGAGCCTCTCACCTTGGCACTGACATCAAGCAGGACGTCTCTCCCATCTATCCCATGATCAGCGGTGGTGTTTTTCTACCAGGGCTTTTTGCTATTGTTTCTCTCTTTGAAACATATTTTTTGCTCAGCACTTTGGCTTTCCATGAAAGCAACCAATTGTAATATTTTTAGTGGAGCGATGCTCTCAAGTCGTCAGTGAAAGGTTCAAATTGTGTAACCAATTTTCCAGTTGAGGAAGGCATAGCTCTCGATTGCGTTCCCCTCCTCAGGATGTGGTTCTTTGGGCTCGTACAGGCAGAGTGGATCGGAGGGATGGGGGTGGGGGAGTCTTGTGGTGGAGCTCTCACTTGCCCAACCTCTAGTGATTTGGTGGGGGAAAGATACCAGACAAGTGGGCTGAAGTTTTTTTTTCACATGACAAAACGATTATTTGTTTACCTCGTTCACTCTCTGCTCTAATTTGTCAGAGAGAGTTTTTTCGCCGTTTGAATCTAGATGAAACATGTGGTTTAGGCAGAGCGATCCACAGAGCTGATGTGAAGTCATATCGTTGCCGTATGAATGATAATGGGCTCATTGGAGTTGTTCGTCAGATGTAGTCATATGTTTATGAGGGGTCTTTCAGACCACAGTGTTTGACAGCATGAGCTTTGGCTCAAAGACACCACATGTTTCCCAGCACTCTGGGAATTCGGGAGGTCTTTGTTTAGATTCAACGTGTGATTTGTTGAACAGAAAAAAAGTCTTTTGACCACAATGGAAATTTAGCCTCACCAAATTTGCACTTATTGTAAGGTCAATGGGTTATGTTGTGAGGGAAATACAGTGACATCATGGTTAGTTTTTATGTCCAGTGAAAGCCAGCGTCACACTCCCATACCCTAGTGTGTTGTAGGTCCCACACAGTGGGCTCACATTAGTCATATCCTGAGCTGCGGTCTGGAGAACAGGGCTGGTTGAGAGGTTTAGTCATTTCCAAGGCGCTACGGCGAGGGGGACTGGTTGCTCTATAGGGAGCAGCTTGGGGGCAAGTCTTTAAATCACAATGGCACAAGAAACCCAAACGTGTGGGAATCCGAGACAAAAGAGATGTGTCCATCTGTCAGTGGCAGAAACGTCGCGCCTGGCCTTTGTTGCGAGCCTGAAGATTACGAGTCAATTAAAAAAAAAAAAAATGCTCCAACTGTGAGTCAGCACCAGCCAGAGACAGAAGAAGTGGAGTGAGAGAGAGGAGCCCGTGTGGTGGTGTGTGTGTGGTTTCAGACCTTGGGAGTATTTCTAATACACTACCACTCGTGTGTAGTAGTGTGTGGCGCTTGGCTGAGTGGGCGGCCGAGGTGGCTGGCGTGCTGAGATGCAGAAGGTTGGATCAAAGGCAGAGCAGATGTGTTTTATGGACCCCCATCCAACCCTCCTCTGGAAGAGTCTGTGTGTTTACATGTGAGCTCAGCACGTCTCTGCTTTCCCCCTCTTCATCCCCCTGTATCCAGCAGGTCTCTTCTCTTCTATCCAGAATGGCATCCAGTCCTCCCAATGCTCTGCCCCACCCAGGTCCTCCACATGCGTACACACCGAGTCTGTTCTCTGTTCTGTCAATAGACCAGGTTAATCTGTTGGTATGTTCATACTTGAGAGCACTACTAGATCATTAATAGTTGTCGGCTGCCACTCCCATTCCTAACTTGTTTCTTGTTCTGTTTTTATTCTGCGCTCCTCTTTGTCTTATTATGGCTAAATGAGACCTACGATATTAAAAAAAAAAAAGAAGAAAAAAAAAAGACACCCAGACATTTTGTTGCCTGTTTTGATCTTAGTTAGATTTATAGTGTTATACCTAGAAATGGGTGGGGATGGATAGAGGAATTTTCATTGTAAGGGATCCGAGCTAGCCTTTTTATACAGGTATATGTCCTTGCATGTTTGTTGACGTTGGAAAGATGCGGTGAGCTAAGAGAAACAAACAGGGCATGTTTTCTCAGTGGAATCAGGGTGTGGAGAGAGACAGTCAAATGGGTTGGAGAAGGCGGCCTTGGATTCGCCAGCATGCGAGCAGGGAGACGCTACAGTGACAGTGATTGTGTTGAGTGCAGTGTTTCATTGATGCTGATTATGTGTGTGTACTCAACGTAATCTCAGTCAATGACGTTCCAGTGGAAAGAATGAAAGAGTTGTTTCATTTATTATGATTGTAATGCCTTGATGTTCCGCTATCGTCCAGAAAAGTACCCTTCTTCACATTACACTGATTATCTACACTGCACTAGTTGATGCAGTGTGTTTGAGAATGTAACATTTAGACTCCAAATGCAACTGTAATGCAAGGTTGATGGGGCATTTTCTCACCGTAGCAGATATACCAGTAGTATTTCTTCCCAGGACGGGGAGGGTTTGTGACACATGACTATAAGGAACCATTTATAACCAGTTTAGATGCAGGTACACCCGTAGGAGCAGTGTGGAACAAACTGTCAGTGGAACATTTGGCAAATAAGTGGGTGTTGGGGTAGTTAGTTATTAGTACCCTAATACAGGTATACAACTTTAGAATTATCCTCTGAAAAAGTGTTTTATTGGAAAAATGTACCCCCAAAACTTAGGAAAAGACACCAAATATGTTGGATAGGTATCCAACCCTCCAATATTAACACCATTTTACCCAGAACTCTAAAATGTTGTTTAACCTCTTTTGACCCTGAAAAAAAAGTATGATCCAATAAATTCATGAAGTAAGACTTTTAATATGTGATGCAGGAGGCTATTAGGAACAATAAAAACTATAAAACATCACTATTGCAATTTCTCCTGGGTTTCGCCCTTTTTTGAGTTAGATTGACTGGATTTGATTTTTTGCCAGAGCTGCACTCTACAGAATGGACCTGTCAAAGTATATTAACGCATATGCTGTACTGTATGGGCCATGACTTGAAACTGCAGTAGATAGCCCACATCTTCTTTGTATCTTAATGTTGTTCTTTTCTTATCTGAGGTGGGGGGAGAGAGAACATCCTCCCACTGTGTTTCATGCTATCACTATCTGTCCCGTTCTGTTTGAAGTCCTATCCAGTCTTACGTAGTGAACAAAGATGGAGTCCAGAGAGAGGCCGTAAGGCTTGGTCATTTATATCCTTTAAAACCAAAGGAAGCACTCTATCCTTTAAATCCATCCTTTCTCTTTTTGCCTGCCTTATCTTTACATTATCTGACAACCAGATGTGCTCTGAGCTCCTGTTATGGGATTGAACTGTGAGAGGGTTTGGCCTCTTGTGTAGATGGGGAAATGTTAATGTCGATATGCGTTGCATCATGGAGAGTTCCCTGTGAGGTGTGTTGTTGTGCTGTGTGTGTGTGTGTGTGTGTGTGTGTGTGTGTGTGTGTGTGTGTGTGTGTGGGTGAGCAGAATGACTGGAATTGTGGTTTCAAGCCTTGTTGCCCAGGGTGAGGTGGCTGTTGTGTCTTATTTACTTCCCTTCTCTGCCCTCTCTTTCTCTTTCCTTTTCCCTATCTTTTTCTCATCGCATTGTTTTGACGAGTTCGACAGGAACAAGGAAAGCTTTCCCAGAGAACCTCCCATTGGCTTCTTGTTGGTTTTTCTTTCATGTTGATTTTCAAACAGTTTTTATACATATTAAACAGCTTAGAATACATATCAAGGCATTGCAATGCAAATGTTCGCTCCCACATCTTTCTCAGAATGTGTGTGTGTGGTAGGGGGGGGAGAGGGAGAGGGAGAGGGAGAAAGACTGTGAATATCCCCTAAAAACCAACCCAGACTTGGTTTTGAGTTGGGGGGAGCACTGAGAGATCCCCAGCCCACACTGACACGATTCCATCTCCACACAAAGGGAAGGTTGTGAAGGAACTTTCTGTGTGAAGATTCCTGAGTTTGTGGGCATGCTGGAGGTCAGGGGAAGTGACTGGGGGTGCCTCTTTAGCTTTGTTTTCTCTCTCTCTCTCTCTCTCTCTCTCTCTCTCTCTCTCTCTCTCTCTCTCTCTCTCTCTCTCTCTCTCTCTCTCTCTCTCTCTCTCTCTCTCTCTCTCTCTCTCTCTCTCTCTCTCTCTCTCTCTCTCTCTCTCTCTCTCTCTCTCTCTCTCTCTCTCTCTCTCTCTCTCTCTCTCTCTCTCTCTCTCTCTCTCTCTCTCTCTCTCTCTCTCTCTCTCTCTCTCTCTCTCTCTCTCTCTCTCTCTCTCTGCCTGTGTTCCTCCAGACACGGTGCAGTGGGGGGTGGGGGGGGTCTACACCTCCATTGCCAATCAAGCCACACTGCCCCCCAGGATTTATTTGTCCTCGACTTGCTCCTCACTTGTGTGTGAGTCTTAGTTGTCCTATTATCTTTGGATTAACACTAAAAGAATGAAAAGTCATGAAAGGAGGGTCCTGAAATTTGATCGAGTACAAAGGTATACATTATTTATTTTTTACTCACTTGGTCAAATGACCCCACCCATGCCTGTTCTAGTGTTAATTGTTCAGTTCAGCCTCAAATGATCCGTTTGTGCTGGGCTCCTTATCTTGGACAAGTGTTATGCTGACTACACTAGAGTCATGGTGCATTCCCTTTTTGTGTGCCAATGTGAGTCAATTCCATGATAAAAAGGCTATTGGTGTAGGCAGGGCTACATGCTCTTTCCTAGAACATGACTATTCACCTATCTAACCCATCCATACCTGAAAAAATCGTCAATATGATTAGATATGCCCCCCCCCCCCGCCCCCCGGCCCACGCTCACTAGTCTTTACGCAACAAGTTTGGGTTAAAAATTATCTCGACCTCGACGTTCTGCTCAATTACCCCTGCCCTCCCTTGTACTCCTGAGACGGCCTTCATAAGCGCATGTTCTGTTCTGGCTCAGCCAAGGAAGGGAGCCATGATTGGGCTTCATTAGATGCCCGATGAAGGCACACGTTGGTGAGATTCAATCTCTACCTCTCTCCCCGTTCTGCCTCGAAGGGTGCCCTGCCCAGCTACTATATTGAAAAATCCAGGACATCAAAGTGTGTGTATATTGAGCTGAATTGTTTCATTACCTTCTGCCTCCCCAACCATGTCATTCTTTTTCTTGCCTAGCATTGCATTTTGCTCCTTTTCCCCTTCCTGCCCTATATAACACCCCAGCAGCAGTGAGAATGAATTCCATCTCTGAATTAAAATGACTCCCTTTTAAATCTCTGTTTTAACATGTCCACATGGTTTCACATTTTTAGTAATTCAGCCTCCAGGCAGCGGGTTATAATCCAGGGCCTTAGCATGGTGACGACGAAACACATCACTCTATGATTGCTTGGTGATTATTGTTCAGAAAGCTTTGAAGTCACTCAGTTGGACAGTATTAGTCAAGTGGGGGAATAATTGTCTGTGCCAGCTGGAGTGTTACTAAGTGTCTCTGGAGGCATGATAACAGACATTTCTCATGTACTATGTCACAGTTAACCAGAAATAACCGTCTGTAGGCACTAAGACGCAGCCTATGAGTGACTGTTCATCAGCAGGGAATCCAGTAAACGATCCCATGGAATCACATGAAACGACCAGACACGTTGGATTCATGGACACAGTCACTCACGTGCACACTCACGTGCACACTCACATGCACACTCACATGCACACTCACATGCACACTCACATGCACACTCACATGCACACACGTGCACTTAAGGTGGAATTCTAACTCGAGATCCGTGCAGGTGATTTGAATTATCGCACCAAGAAATTTCCCCAGTGACACCATCAAAATGATTTGCACGAATGTGAGTTTCGTGCACATATCTCGAGTTAGAATCCCACCCTCGATGTCTAGTCTAGTAGTTTAGTTTTTGTTGAGATGCTCCGATCATAAGAAGAACCGCTTCTTTGGCCGAAGTAAATATAGTCATGTAATCCAACCAGCAACATTTTCTTGAGTTATTCACAATAATTCAGATGTTTTTTGTGTGGTGTTTTAGCTGGTGATGATAACACTTTGCCGTTGACCGAACCTTTCCAGAGGAAGCCAGCAATAATATGTTTTGTTTACACTGATTCCCTGTCTTCTCTAGACTGCGCTGGACGAACAAAGCCGATCGGAGTATTTTTCCAGACCGGGAGAAACCCAAGAGCCATTAAACAGCTCCGCAATAACAAAGAGGACTGTCCTTCAGAAGATGTGAGTATGATCTAATGCAAAACTTTCCAGCCTGACGAGTCAGGATAATAAGACATGAACAGATACATGATCGTCGTCCTCTCCGTTCTCTGTCTCAGCGCCAGGCAAGCCAACGCCCGGCCGGTGCCCTGTGTGTCCACCACGGGGGAGCAGAGCTCTGACAGGACAGCCGGCCCCGGCCAGCAGGGCCCCCCCGGCGGCCCAGAGACGGCCCCACCTGACCAGGAGACCTCAGAGACCTCAGAGACAGCGCCCCAGGTGGCCGTGCTGCCAGGCCCCACACTGTCACTCACCGAGCCCAGAGAAGAGGTGGGATGTCAAGGCACGGAAGAGGTGGGACTGAACCAGGAGCAGCAGGGCGAGAACGGCCTTGCAGGCTGCACTGACCCCAGTCAGACCCCTGGCCAGAGTCAGAGTCATGACGGTGATGATCATGATACAGTGTCTTCCTCACAAGCCAAACACAGCCTGGAGGCCAGGAAGAGAAGGAGGAGGCGCAAACCCAGTATCCCGGGGGAAGACCCTCCCCCCGAGAGGGCCAAGAGAGTGTGCCTTGGGGAAGACCCTCCCCCCGAGAGGGCCAAGAGAGTGTGCCTTGGGGAAGACCCTCCCCCCGAGAGGGCCAAGAGAGTGTGCCTTGGAGGACCTCCAGTCTCCTCCGGTGAGCTCATAACAAAAACACACTCGGCCGAGGACGAATCCTCCTCACAAACATCCAAGCATGACCCTCTTCCTCCACCGCCTCTTCCTCCTCCGGTTGAATCCGATGCCAAGGCAGAGTCGAAGGCTTTCCCAGCCCCAGAGCGGACCGACGAAACCACACTGGAAGTGGAGCTGCTTACTCCAGGGAAACTGGCCCAAAGGCTCCCCCTCACAAGCAATAACACGGAGCAGACAAACCAAAACAGGCTGGCCGCAAGTCTGAGAAGCCTATCTGTCAAGCCTGCATCCTCGGGCTCCTCTATTAGTTCCAGATCCACAGACAGAGAGGAGGGGAGCGAAAATGTGGCCAGAACATCCAGATTACGACGGCTGAAGAGGTCCTGAGGGGGGAGAGACGCGCTGGAGTGAAGATGCCTGACGCCATGGAGATAGAGTTGATATTGTGTCTAGATGTTTTTACCCTGCAGTCTCCTCCACACTCAACATTCTCATGTACACAAATAACACACACACACACACTTGCACACACGCACACACACACACACACACACGCACAAACGCGCGTGCATACACGCGCACACACACACACACACACACACACTAACCCTAAGTCACTGCTACACTTTCACACAGTCATTTACAAACAGTCACACTCAAAAGATCAAATGGTTTAGTGGCTTTGAGTTATGGATTGTCAAATAGTTGAAATGGGTCCAGCAAAGCAAGACCCCTCTCTCTCCACACAGAACGAGCAGTCATAAGAGACTCTCAAATGAAAGAACGTCAAAGACAAAAAAAAAAAAACTTTTTTCTAATTGAAGTTTAGATTTGGGTTTTGTTTTAAAGATTCGGAATTTCAGACAGGCAGGAGCCATGCAGTACGTCATGGTTTTTAGCCTGAAACACTGGCTCCTACGTGTCTGAAAACGGTCCAATTTCCCTGCTTAAGCTGTAGTGTATGATTGATTTCTATGCGTTTCCAGATTTACTTCATCCTCCTCTCTTTGTTTTTCAAAACCGTATTGGAGCCTTTTATTTTCTGGTTCTCATGCATGTACATACTCAGTACTCATCTCCCAGGGAGCTTATCTCTCATTGTACCGTTCACTCTCTAAGTCTTTACTTAATGGGTTTCTAGACACTTACTGAATATGTGTGTGGTACAAACAGTATAATGGTGAAACATTCAACGTGTGAGAGGTGTGAGAGATGTCTGCCAGCTCCACCCCGCCTCATCGCTGTTTTGCCTCTCCTTAAAAACCACCACCACCACCCTCCTCCCTGCACCAGTCAGAATCCACAGAGATGGCAGGCGGTCTAGGCCAAGTCCAGGGGCCTTGGAGGGGCAGAAGAACCAGCCTCTCTCCGTAGCCCCTCTGCCAGATCCGAGCGCTGGGGCTGCCGGGGGCCAACTGAGCAACAAACTGGCTCTTTAAGATGGAAGACGTTCCAGTAGATGACTCACAAAGCTGCCTGTGCATGTCACTCTTGATTTATCCTTTTTATTTTTATAGAACGTTTTTTTTTTATGGTTTTAATAAAGATGTTTTTTTCCCTGTGAAAAGAGTCCCTCTCTGTCTTTATGGAAATATACAGTACAAAAGAGCTGAAGATTCAAAGGAAGGAATCAATGAGTTTCACCATGTGTTGTGTTGGTCCGTTGCATGTGATTCTAGTTTCTGCTAATGTTTTTGTGTAAATAGCTTTTACAAAATCGTCACGACTGCCAAGTCTAACGATAGGACCATGGAATCCTGAACTAAAGCGGTCAATTGATTAAATCATAATCTTGGTTTTGCATATTGTTTCTGCACAATTTTTATAGCATTCCCCTAACAGCCACGGAATAAAATACCCAATTGTCTTGGGTAGTTTTCATTCAAAATGCATGGTAGATTAAATGGATCATATTCTACCCACTGTATTGACATGACTGTTAGGGGAGGGGTTGTCTGAAATATTACTGCTATTTTCAAGGCCAGAATCTTTCAGCGCAACGGTTGGAACTTGACCTGCCCATTGTTGTGGACACACCTCTTTTACTGCTACTTCAACCTGAGCACAGACAGGACAGCCTCCAGTGTTGTGGTAATGTCACCTGATACATAAATACATACATACATACATAAATACATACATACATATATATATATATATACATTTGTATACATACATAGATGTGTACAAAGAATAAAGTGAAAAAAAAAGAAAAAACATTCATAAATACATACAGACATTCATACAAACATTCATACATGCATACATACATTCATTCATACATAAATACATTCATACAAACATTCATACATACATTTGTATACATACATAGATGTGTACAAAGAATAAAGTGAAAAAAAAGAACATAGTATACTATACTTACTGTATTACAGTGTTATTACTGCGTTATTAAAGTGTTATTACTGCATTATTACTGTGTCATGACTACATTATTACTGTGTCATGACTACATTATTACTGTGTTATTACAGTGGTATAACAGTTTAATACTGCAGGAATTACTGCATTACAGTATTATAGTGCTATTAATACATATCACTACACCATTATAGTGTTATTAATGCATTAATTACTGCTACAGAATTATAATGTTATTAGTACATTATCACCACAGTATCATAGCGTTTTTAATACATTATCACTACATCATTATAGTGTTATTAATGCATTAATTATCACTACATCATTAAAGTGTTAATTTTTTCCTTAGTATGATAGTATGATATAGTATAGTATAATATATTATTATCATACTAAGGAAAAAAAGAATGATTTTTTTTTTCATTTTTCATTTTTTTCACCATTTAAAAAAACAACAACATTTTTTGCATTCTATGATCATTCTATCATTCTATAGTATACTATGATATATTATTATCATTCTAAGGGGAAACAAATAAAG